>NW_027005635.1:0-3824 GCF_036934945.1 Oncorhynchus masou masou | reverse complement strand
GTTTTGGAGACTGGCTAGGCCACTCCAGGACCTTGAAATGCTTCTTACAAAGCCACTCCTTTGTTGCCCAGGCGGTGTGTTTGGGATCATTTTCATGCTGAAAGACCCAGCCACGTTTCATCTTCAATGCCCTTGCTGATGGAAGGAGGTTTTCGCTCAAAATCTCACAATACATGGCCCCATTCATTCTTTCCTTTACACGGATCAGTCGTCCTGGTCCCTATGCAGAAAAACAGCCCCAAAGCATGATGTTTCCACCCCCATGCTTCACAGTAGGTATGGTGTTCTTTGGATGCAAATCAGCATTCTTTGTCCTCAAAACACGACGAGTTGAGTTTTTACCAAAAGTTATATTTTGGTTTCATCTGACCATATGACATTTTCCCAATCTTCTTCTGGATCATCCAAATGCTCTCTAGCAAACTTCAGACGGGCCTGGACATGTACTGGCTTAAGCAGGGGACACGTCTGGCACTGCAGGATTTGAGTCCCTGGCAGTGTAGTGTGTTACTGATGGTAGGCTTTGTTACTTTGGTCCCAGCTCTCTGCAGGTCATTCACTAGGTCCCCCGTGTGGTTCTGGGATTTTTGCTCACCGTTCTTGTGATCATTTTGACCCCAAGGGGTGAGATCTTTGCGTGGAGCCCCAGATCGAGGAAGATTATCAGTTGTCTTGTATGTCTTCCATTTCCTAATAATTGCTCACACAGTTGATTTCTTCAAACCAAGCTGATTACCTATTGCTGATTCAGTCTTCCCAGCCTGGTGCAGGTCTACAATTTTGTTTCTGGTGTCCTTTGACTGCTCTTTGGTCTTGGCCATAGTGGAGTTTGGAGTGTGACTGTTTGAGGTTGTGGCCATTTGTCTTTTATACTGATAACAAGTTCAAACAAGTGCCATTAATACAGGTAACGAGTGGAGGACAGAGGAGCCTCTTAAAGAAGAAGTTACAGGTCTGTGAGAGCCAGAAGTCTTGCTTGTTTGTAGGTGTATTTGTATTTGTATTTTTCACCATAATTTGCAAATAAATTCATCAAAAATCCTACAATGTGATTCTCTGGATTTTTTTCCCTCATTTTGTCTATCATAGTTGAACTGTACCTATGATGAAAATTACAGGCCTCTCTCATCTTTTTAAGTGGGAGAACTTGCACAATTGGTGGCTGACTAAATACTTTTTGCCCCACTGTATCCAAAATGTCAATTTATTTGGTGCATTTGATCCAGAAAAACACAGCGTCCAATTTGAGCAAAGTCACTACAAAATATCTCAAAAGTTACCTGTAACCTTTGCCAAAACATTTCAATCTACTTTTGTAATAAAAATAAATTAAATAAAAAAACATTCACTTGCATGAGTACAACCAACTGTTATTTGTTCAGGGACCTTGTATTTTCACTCTACGGCAATTACATTTGTATTTTTTGTCTTTGGCTATTTTCTATACATTTTATTTCACCATATTGTCCAAGTCCCTAAACAAATAACAGTTGGTTGAATTCATGCAATTGATATGGAGTGGAAGCTATTTAAGTTTTCAACAAGTATTTTTAATTTTAAGAAAGTAAATTCTTTGAAAACAGTTATTGTCAGCTGATTTAGAATATGTAATTTATATCATCCAGACATGTTCCGTTGAAGAGGTATTAATGAGCGAAGTCTGAATCTTTCACCAACATGCTTGCAAATGTATGCGTGTCCCAACCCACGTTTTGACAACTGAATGGTAACTTGCCTGCCTGCCGCCCATCCATTTGATCAAAGCTGTTGAAGTTTTTTGGAAGTATTTCTCTGTAAAGTGATTTAAAATAAATGGATAACATTGTTTTAAAGCTAAACCAATAGCTGTTGATTCGAGAGAAGCTTAGTGGCGATTTTAGCATGTAAATCTAGGTGGGGCAAACTCCCCAATTGTTTTAATTCGTGCCAGCAAAGCCACTACACAATACAACACTAAACTATATGTTAATTGCACTATAGCAGTGACAAACGGTGCCCACAAACTGTTAGGGCCTACATTAACCTGTCAGAACAGAGTCCCAACAGCAGTCCCAAGACCTTACCAATGCGACACCTGGCTATCAGCGGAGCCTTATCTGGCAGTGAAACAGTTCATTCAGCCTAATTTATTGCCTTTAAAAAGCATAGCTGATATGGCTGACTTTCTTAAACAAATGTGGTTTCTACTGACAATTGAGATGTACAAACTATGGCATAAGGGGGATGACGAGTGGATAAGAGTCAATCCATAATAACGATTAAAACATTAATGAGTGACCTAGGACAAACATAGTCAATAACTATTTGTTCAGCACTTTTGAAATGTACAGCAACAGAATTTAGAACATGGGCCATTCTTACAGTATTGTCCCTATACACCAAGTAAAACTGTAGGATAAACAAAGGGGGCATTTAAGCAGACAATGAAAGCTCCTACAATATTTTGACGATGACATTTCTCTAAAACAGGCTATAGGCTACATGTGCACCACCAAGTCAGATACGTAGGCTAAGTTATGAGGGGAAAGGGGACCATATTATTATGGTGAGGCACATGGGCTACTAACAGCTTACTACACAACACTGGCATATTACACAATGCATGCAGCAGCATACAATACATTTTTGGACTCACCACTTGAACAGGAAGGTGGCGCAGCAGTCCTTCATGGGCAAATTTTGTCATCAAAGTCTGGCATTCTCTGGATGTATGGTGCTTTCAAGACAACTGTGTCATTACTCTCTCCTTCATGAGGATCAAAAGGACCCATCAGCTAGGCAAAATGTTTGAGGATAGCCAGACCCCCCTCCTCCCACAGGTGAGGAGAGGTAGGGAGTTTGGCCAGTTTTATTACCTTACAGAAACTCTCCCTTTGGCTCTGCAGAAATGCTATGCTGAAAATCCTTTGTTACTAGAGACTTTGCTGCCAAAACTCCAACATCCAAAAGTGGATAATGGAACAATATTTCTAACATGAAGAATGTGAAATGGTCGGGGATTTAAAGAACAATCCTGTCAAAGTGTTTATTATTTTGTGATATCATTAAGGATGGTATAACTAAATGACTATCTGAGGATGTACACATTCTAGTTGTCAGGTTTGTATCTAGATGTTGTATAAAATATATGACTAAGTATGACGATACTTTTGTGAAGATGGCAATGTGATTTTAGCCCTCTAAATGAGATAACAGCTTTTCATATAAACCTGGGCCCAGTCAGTAACCACACCCACGTGAGCACATACATTTACATTAGACCAAAACATGCCGGGTTGAAGCCGGCGTTTAAAATGGTCCTAGCTGTACCCTGAATAATCAACCATTGAGACAAGAGAACGTGAGCCCATTGAAATGGTTAGAAACTTTGTAAACCAGACCAAAACATGCACAGTCTCCAGCTTTACATGTAAAGTAGTCTAGGATATTTGACCAAAAATTAGAAGGAAGAACAGATCCATCTGAACACTGTGTGGTACATCTGAAGTATCTATCTAACGAACACTCCAGAACAAAAGAAGCCTACAACTAAGAAGTACATTGTGACCTCTGGTTACATCTTACATATTGCATTTCTAATCCAAATGAGCGCTTGTTAGGGTGTTAAGTATTCTGGTTATGGTGAGCGTAGTTTCCAAATGTCTGTATTTTAAGTTGACTATCCTTGTCTCTCCCTCTCCTTACATACCCTTCTCCTTCCATTGCGTAACCAAATGGTCATGCTTTAGTTAGTCCACTAGCAACCAGTTTTCATTGTCTTATGTATGTAATTAATAACATATGCTGTGTGTGTTTACGTAATCTGTGTGATGATTTAGTTAGTT
>NW_027005634.1:0-3827 GCF_036934945.1 Oncorhynchus masou masou | reverse complement strand
TGTACCATCACCACCCCGGACGGTCCCATGGCCTGTAGGGTGTACTATACCATCAACCCCGGACGGTCCCATGGCCTGTAGGGTGTACTGTACCATCACCACCCTGGATGGTACCATGGCTTGTAGGGTGTACTGTACCATCACCACCCTGGATGGTACCATGGCTTGCAGGGTGTACTGTACCATCACCACCCTGGATGGTACCATGGCTTGTAGGGTGTACTGTACCATCACCACCCTGGATGGTACCATGGCCTGTAGGGTGTACTGTACCATCACCACCCTGGATGGTACCATGGCCTGTAGGGTGTACTGTACCATCACCACCCTGGACGGTCCCATGGCCTGTAGGGTGTACTGTACCATCACCACCCTGGACGGTCCCATGGCCTGTAGGGTGTACTGTACCATCACCACCCTGGATGGTACCATGGCCTGTAGGGTGTACTGTACCATCACCACCCTGGATGATACCATGGCCTGTAGGGTGTACTGTACCATCACCACCCTGGATGGTACCATGGCCTGTAGGGTGTACTGTACCATCACCACCCTGGATGGTACCATGGCCTGTAGGGTGTACTGTACCATCACCACCCCGGACGGTCCCATGGCCTGTAGGGTGTACTGCAACATCACCACCCCAGACGGTCCCATGGCCTGTAGGGTGTACTATACCATCACCACCCCGGACGGTCCCATGGCCTGTAGGGTGTACTGTACCATCACCACCCCGGACGGTCCCATGGCCTGTAGGGTGTACTGTACCATCACCACCCCGGACGGTCCCATGGCCTGTAGGGTGTACTGTACCATCACCACCCCGGACGGTCCCATGGCCTGTAGGGTGTACTGTACCATCACCACCCCGGACGGTCCCATGGCCTGTAGGGTGTACTGTACCATCACCACCCCAGATGGCCCTATGGCCTGTAGGGTGTACTATACCATCACCACCCTGGACAGTCCCATGGCTTGTAGGGTGTACTGTACCATCACCACCCTGGATGGTACCATGGCTTGTAGGGTGTACTGTACCATCACCACCCTGGATGGTACCATGGCCTGTAGGGTGTACTGTACCATCACCACCCTGGATGGTACCATGGCCTGTAGGGTGTACTGTACCATCACCACCCTGGATGGTACCATGGCCTGTAGGGTGTACTGTACCATCACCACCCTGGATGGTACCATGGCCTGTAGGGTGTACTGTACCATCACCACCCTGGATGGTACCATGGCCTGTAGGGTGTACTGTACCATCACCACCCTGGATGGTACCATGGCCTGTAGGGTGTACTGTACCATCACCACCCTGGACGGTCCCATGGCCTGTAGGGTGTACTGTACCATCACCACCCCAGACGGTCCCATGGCCTGTAGGGTGTACTATACCATCACCACCCTGGATGGTACCATGGCTTGTAGGGTGTACTGTACCATCACCACCCGGATGGTCCCATGGCCTGTAGGGTGTACTGTACCATCACCACCCTGGATGGTACCATGGCCTGTAGGGTGTACTGTACCATCACCACCCTGGATGGTACCATGGCCTGTAGGTGTACTGTACCATCACCACCCTGGATGGTACCATGGCCTGTAGGGTGTACTGTACCATCACCACCCTGGATGGTACCATGGCCTGTAGGGTGTACTGTACCATCACCACCCTGGATGGTACCATGGCTTGTAGCTGTACTACATCACCACCCTGGATGGTACCATGGCTTGTAGGGTGTACTGTACCATCACCACCCTGGATGGTACCATGGCTTGTAGGGTGTACTGTACCATCACCACCCTGGATGGTACCATGGCTTGTAGGGTGTACTGTACCATCACCACCCTGGATGGTACCATGGCCTGTAGGGTGTACTGTACCATCACCACCCCAGACGGTCCCATGGCCTGTAGGGTGTACTGTACCATCACCACCCTGGATGGACCCATGGCCTGTAGGGTGTACTATACCATCACCACCCCGGACGGTCCCATGGCCTGTAGGGTGTACTGTACCATCACCACCCTGGATGGTACCATGGCCTGTAGGGTGTACTGTACCATCACCACCCTGGATGGTACCATGGCCTGTAGGGTGTACTGTACCATCACCACCCTGGATGGTACCATGGCCTGTAGGGTGTACTGTACCATCACCACCCTGGATGGTACCATGGCCTGTAGGGTGTACTGTACCATCACCACCGTGGACAGTCCCATGGCCTGTAGGGTGTACTATACCATCACCACCCCAGACGGTCCCATGGCCTGTAGGGTGTACTGTACCATCACCACCCTGGATGGTACCATGGCCTGTAGGGTGTACTGTACCATCACCACCCTGGATGGTACCATGGCCTGTAGGGTGTACTGTACCATCACCACCCTGGATGGTACCATGGCCTGTACTGTACTGTACCATCACCACCCTGGATGGTACCATGGCCTGTAGGGTGTACTGTACCATCACCACCCTGGATGGTACCATGGCCTGTAGGGTGTACTGTACCATCACCACCCTGGATGGTACCATGGCCTGTAGGGTGTACTGTACCATCACCACCATGGATAGCCCCATGGCCAGTAGGGTGTACTGTACCATCACCACCCTGGATGGTACCATGGCCTGTACTGTACTGTACCATCACCACCCTGGATGGTACCATGGCCTGTACTGTACTGTACCATCACCACCCTGGATGGTACCATGGCCTGTACTGTACTGCTGTAAATCTGTCCACTGTCCAGATCATCTACCACTGGATTGACACTGGCTTCTACAGTACACAGCTACTGTAATGCTGAGTACATCTGCTTCCCTGGACACCTTTTTCAGAGTTTGGAAGATAAAGTCCAAATACAGAGCAACTTCCCACTACAGGAACATGTCCCTCCCCTTCATGTTTGTGTGCTCCACTTAAAAAGTCCTCTGAACAAAGTATGCCATCACCATTCCAGGTTCCCCATGGCACACATTGGCACACCCATTTCTCCATTCCTCCTGCAGAGCCCACCCTTTGAGCAGGCTGCACGCCCGTCAAACCACACACACACCACCACAGTTCAGTGGCTGAGGATCACCTTAGCCCGAGAGGCCATGGAGAACAAAACAAGAGAGGGAAAGATATTATTAGTGAGCTGCTTCTGAGCAGTAGTGTAACTGGGGCATCCAGGGGTTATAAATAGCACCTGGGCGTGATACGAACAACAACAATAATAACGGTGAACAACAATACGTTTCCAGCCAGAGGTCATTTCTCTCTTTCTCTCTCTGTGCCCAGCCTTCTGACACGCTCTCCTCTCATCCATCCATCCACTCATCTGCCCATCTCTCTCTCTGTGCCCAGCCTTCTGACACGCTCTCCTCTCATCCATCCATCCACTCATCTGCCCATCTCTCTCTCTGTGCCCAGCCTTCTGACACGCTCTCCTCTCATCCATCCATCCATCCACTCATCTGCCCATCTCTCTCTCTGTGCCCAGCCTTCTGACACGCTCTCCTCTCATCCATCATCCATCCATCCATCCATCCCATCCACTCATCTGCCCATCTCTCTCTCTGTGCCCAGCCTTCTGACACGCTCTCCTCCATCCATCCATCCACCATCTGCCCATCTTCTCTCGTGCCAGCTTGACACGCCTCCTCTCATCCATCCATCCATCCACTCATCTGCCCATCTCTCTCTCTGTGCCCAGCCTTCTGACACGCTCTCCTCTCATCCATCCATCCACTCATCTGCCCATCTCTCTCTCTGTGCCCAGCCTTCTGACACGCTCTCCTCTCATCCATCCATCCATCCATCCATCCATCCATCCATCCA
>NW_027005633.1:0-3827 GCF_036934945.1 Oncorhynchus masou masou | reverse complement strand
AGGTGGGGAGGGAGAGGGAAGATGGAAGGTGGGGAGGGAGAGGAAGATGGGATGGTGGGGAGGAGAGGGAAGATGGGAGGTGGAAGGGAGAGGGAAGATGGGAGGTGGAAGGGAGAGGGAAGATGGAAGGTGGGGAGGGAGAGGGAGAGGGAAGAGGATGTGGGGAGGGAGAGGTGAAGATGGGAGGAGGGGATGGGAGGAGGGAAGATGGAGGGAGAGGGAAGATGGGATGTGGGGAGGGAGAGGGAAGATGGGAGGTGGGGAGGGAGAGGGAAGATGGGAGGGAGAGGGAAGATGGGAGGGAGAGGGAAGATGGGAGGGAGAGGGAAGATGGGATGTGGGGAGGGAGAGGGAAGATGGGAGGTGGGGAGGGAGAGGGAAGATGGGAGGGAGAGGGAAGATGGGAGAGGGAGAGGGAAGATGGGATGTGGGGAGGGAGAGGGAAGATGGGAGGTGGGGGAGGGAGAGGGAAGATGGAAGATGGGGAGGGAGAGGGAGAGGGAAGATGGGATGTGGGGAGGGAGTGGGAAGATGGGAGGTGGGGAGGGAGAGGGAAGATGGAAGGTGGGGAGGGAGATGGAGAGGGAAGATGGGAGGTGGGGAGGGAGAGGGAAGATGGGAGGGAGAGGAAGATGGGATGTGGGGAGGGAGAGGGAAGATGGGGAGGTGGGGAGGGAGAGGGAAGATGGGAGGGAGAGGGAAGAGTGGGAGGGAGAGGGAAGATGGGATGTGGGGAGGGAGAGGGAAGATGGGAGGTGGGGGAGGGAGAGGGAAGATGGAAGGTGGGGAGGAGAGGGAGAGGGAAGATGGGATGTGGGGAGGGAGTGGGAAGATGGAAGGTGGGGAGGGAGCGGAGATGGAAGATGGGATGAGGGGAGTGAGAGGAAAGATGGGAGGAGGGGGAGGGAGAGGGAAGATGGGAGGAGGGGAGGAGAGAGGGAAGATGGGAGGATGGGAGGGAGAGGGAAGATGGGAGGTGGGGAGGGAGAGGGAAAGATGGGAGGTGGAGAGAGGGAAGATGGGAAGATGGGAGAGGAGAGGGAAGATGGGAGGAGGGGAGGAGAGAGGGAAGATGGAGGAGGGGAGAAGGAGGGAAGATGGGAGGAGGGGGAGGGAGAGGAAGATGGGAGGAGGGGAGGGAGAGGGAAGATGGGAGGAAGGGAGGGAGAGGGAAGATGGGAGGAGGGGAGAGGGAAGATGGGAGGAAGGGAGGGAAAAGGAAGATGGGAGGAGGGAGGGAGAGGGAAGATAGGAGGAGGGGGAGGGAGAGAGAGATGGGGAGGAGTGGAGGGAGAGGGAAGATGGGAGGAGGGGAGGAGAGGGAAGATGGGAGCAGGGGAGGGAGAGGGAAGTTGGGAGGAGGTGAGGGAGAGGGAAGATGGGAGGAGGGGGAGTGAGAGGGAAGATCGCAGGAGGGAGAGGGAGAGGGAAGATGGGAGGAGGGGAGGGAAGATGGGAGGAGGGGAGGGAAGATGGGAAGATGGGAGGTGGAGAGAAGGAGGGGAAGATGCTACAGTAAACTCCACAGGGGCAGACAGTGTCCCAGAAACGGAGTGTGTTTGCGTCCGTCCCTGAATGTGTGACTATTTGTCACGCGTGTCTGTGTGTGTGATTGCACTAGAAGGGGAGTGGTGTGTGTGTGTGTGTGTGTGTGTGTGTGTGTGTGTGTGTGTGTGTGTGTGTGTGTGTGTGTGTGTGTGTGTGTGTGTGTGTGTGTGTGTGTGTGTGTGTGTGTGTGTGTGTGTGTGTGTGTGTGTGTGTGTGTGGTAGTTCTATTGTCCAGTGTACCACATCATATCTCTAAGGTCCACTGGGGTTTAGAGGAGAACAGAAAACACAATTGACCCAGAAGTACAGGGCTCAACAATATTCCCATACACAATTCACAGCACACGCTACACTACACACACGAGGGGCACGTTGACTGCTCAGTCCAGACTGCTTAACAGTGGCACTGCAAAGCATCCACAAAGCATCAGACTACCACCACCATACTTGACCGTTGTTGGTATGAGGTTCTTACTGTGGATTTCCAGTGTCTGGTTTTTCTCCGGGTTTAATGCATCGTTCAAAAACGTTATACATCTGACTCATCTGTCCATAGAACATTCTTCCAAGAGCCTTTGATGATCATCCAGGTGCTTTTTGATAAACTTGAGTCAACTTTTGGATGGCATGGCTCCCATTATGCCTGGTGGAACCCAGACACTGCATTCCAACCAAGAACCTCATACCAACGGTCAAGCATGTTGGAATACTGGATGAAAGAATACAAGGATATTCTGTTCTGTCATACAATACTCCAACCTATTCTGTCATACAGTACTCAACCTATTCTGTCATACAGTACTCCAAACTATTCTGTCATACAGTATATTCTATTCTGTCATACAGTACTCCAACCTATTCTGTCATACAGTACTCAACCTATTCTGTCATACAGTACTCCAAACTATTCTGTCATACAGTACTCCAACATATTCTGTCATACAGTATATTCTATTCTGTCATACAGTACTCCAACCTATTCAGTCATACAGTATTCTATTCTATTCTGTCATACAGTACTCCAACCTATTCTGTCATTACAGTACTCCAGCATATTCTGTCATACAGTATATTCTATTCTGTCATACAGTACTCCAACCTATTCAGTGCTACAGTATATTCTATTCTGTCATACAGTACTCCAACCTATTCTGTCATACAATACTCCAACCTATTCTGTCATACAGTACTCCAACCCTATTCTGTCATACAGTATATTCTGTTCTGTCATACAGTACTCCAACATATTCTGTCATACAGTATATTCTATTCTGTCATACAGTACTCCAACCTATTCAGTCATACAGTATTCTATTCTATTCTGTCATACAGTACTCCAACCTATTCTGTCATACAGTACTCCAACATATTCTGTCATACAGTATATTCTATTCTGTCATACAGTACTCCAACCTATTCAGTCATACAGTATATTCTATTCTGTCATACAGTACTCCAACCTATTCTGTCATACAATACTCCAACCTATTCTGTCATACAGTACTCCAACCTATTCTGTCATACAGTATATTCTGTTCTGTCATACAGTACTCCAACCTATTCTGTCATACAGGATATTCTATTCTGTCATACAGTACTCCAACCTATTCAGTCATACAGTATTCTATTCTATTCTGTCATACAGTACTCCAACCTATTCTGTCATACAGTACTCCAACATATTCTGTCATACAGTATATTCTATTCTGTCATACAGTACTCCAACCTATTCAGTCATACAGTATATTCTATTCTGTCATACAGTACTCCAACCTATTCTGTCATACAATACTCCAACCTATTCTGTCATACAGTACTCCAACCTATTCTGTCATACAGTATATTCTGTTCTGTCATACAGTACTCCAACCTATTCTGTCATACAGTATATTCTGTTCTGTCATACAGTACTCCAACCTATTCTGTAATACAGTATATTCTATTCTATCATACAGTACTCCAACGTATTCTGTCATACAGTACTACAACCTATTCTGTCATATAATACTACAACCTATTCTGTCATACAGTATATTCTGTTCTGTCATACAGTACTCCAACCTATTCTGTAATACAGTATATTCTATTCTATCATACAGTACTCCAACCTATTCTGTCACACAGTACTCCAACCTATTCTGTCATACAGTACTCCAACGTATTCTGTCATACAGTATATTCTATTCTGTCATACAGTACTCCAACGTATTCTGTCATACAGTATATTCTATTCTATTCTGTAATACAATATTCTATTCTATTCTGTAATACAGTAATTC
>NW_027005632.1:0-2500 GCF_036934945.1 Oncorhynchus masou masou | reverse complement strand
TTGATCAATACACGGTGCGTGTCTTTGTGTAGTTACTGCAGAGAATGTGTATAACCTGCGTAGAGGAGAATAAGCAGCTGAGGAGGTAGCTCACCAGGACATCCGAGTCCAGTTGCAGGATGCACGGGTGAGGAGTCCTGGGAATGCTAGAGCTTGGTCTGAGTGCGACCTGGAATTGTTTCTGTAAATGTGTACATATTGAATATGGAAAAAGCTATGTTAAGGTCATTGGAAAGCTAGGAGCATCCATCACCATGTTGTTGTTTTTTATCATGCTATATTGTTGTTGTTGTTGTTGATTAATATTACAGATAGTACATAAGGACTTGAAGGCTGCCCATGATCAGCTTGCACTGACGCTAGAGGACCACAAGATGGCGCTGGTTGCAGCTCAGGTAGGGAGACACACTGACTGTTCTTTCTAACATGTCTAGGGACTATCCTGGTTTCTAACATGATGTCTAGGGACTATCCTGGTTTCTAACATGATGTCTAGGGACTATCCTGGTTTCTAACATGATGTATAGGGACTATCCTGGTTTCTAACATGATGTCTAGGGACTATCCTGGTTTCTTAACATGCTGTCTCGGGACTATCCTGGTTTCTAACATGATGTCTAGGGACTATCCTGGTTTCTAACATGCTGTCTAGGGACTATCCTGGTTTCTAACATGCTGTCTAGGGACTATCCTGGTTTCTAACATGCTGTCTAGGGACTATCCTGGTTTCTAACATGCTGTCTAGGGACTATCCTGGTTTCTAACATGATGTCTAGGGACTATCCTGGTTTCTAACATGCTGTCTAGGGACTATCCTGGTTTCTAACATGATGTCTAGGGACTATCCTGGTTTCTAACATGCTGTCTAGGGACTATCCTGGTTTCTAACATGCTGTCTAGGGACTATCCTGGTTTCTAACATGATGTCTAGGGACTATCCTGGTTTCTAACATGATGTCTAGGGACTATCCTGGTTTCTAACATGATGTCTAGGGACTATCCTGGTTTCTAACATGCTGTCTAGGGACTATCCTGGTTTCTAACATGCTGTCTAGGGACTATCCTGGTTTCTAACATGCTGTCTAGGGACTATCCTGGTTTCTAACATGCTGTCTAGGGACTATCCTGGTTTCTAACATGCTGTCTAGGGACTATCCTGGTTTCTAACATGATGTCTAGGGACTATCCTGGTTTCTAACATGATGTCTAGGGACTATCCTGGTTTCTAACATGCTGTCTAGGGACTATCCTGGTTTCTAACATGATGTCTAGGGACTATCCTGGTTTCTAACATGATGTCTAGGGACTATCCTGGTTTCTTAACACGCTGTCTAGGGACTATCCTGGTTTCTAACATGCTGTCTAGGGACTATCCTGGTTTCTAACACGCTGTCTAGGGACTATCCTGGTTTCTAACATGCTGTCTCGGGACTATCCTGGTTTCTAACATGCTGTCTAGGGACTATCCTGGTTTCTAACATGATGTCTCGGGACTATCCTGGTTTCTAACATGCTGTCTAGGGACTATCCTGGTTTCCTAACATGCTGTCTAGGGACTATCCTGGTTTCTAACATGATGTCTAGGGACTATCCTGGTTTCTAACATGATGTCTAGGGACTATCCTGGTTTCCTATACATGCTGTCTAGGGACTATCCTGGTTTCTAACATGCTGTCTAGGGACTATCCTGGTTTCTAACACGATGTCTAGGGACTATCCTGGTTTCTAACACGCTGTCTAGGGACTATCCTGGTTTCTAACATGCTGTCTAGGGACTATCCTGGTTTCTAACATGCTGTCTAGGGACTATCCTGGTTTCTAACATGCTGTCTCAGGGACTATCCTGGTTTCCTTAACATGCTGTCTAGGGACTATCCTGGTTTCTAACATGCTGTCTAGGGACTATCCTGGTTTCTAACATGCTGTCTAGGGACTATCCTGGTTTCTAACATGATGTCTAGGGACTATCCTGGTTTCTAACATGCTGTCTAGGGACTATCCTGGTTTCTAACATGCTGTCTAGGGACTATCCTGGTTTCTAACATGCTGTCTCAGGGACTATCCTGGTTTTCTAACACGCTGTCTAGGGACTATCCTGGTTTCTAACATGATGTCTAGGGACTATCCTGGTTTCTAACATGCTGTCTAGGGACTATCACTGGTTTCTAACATGATGTCTAGGGACTATCCTGGTTTCTAACACGATGTCTAGGGACTATCCTGGTTTCTAACATGCTGTCTAGGGACTATCCTGGTTTCTAACATGCTGTCTAGGGACTATCCTGGTTTCTAACACGATGTCTAGGGACTATCCTGGTTTCTAACATGCTGTCTAGGGACTATCCTACTGGTTTCTAACATGCTGTCTAGGGACTATCCTGGTTTCTAACATGTGTCTAGGGACTATCCTGGTTTCTAACATGCTGTCTAGGGACTATCCTGGTTTCTAACATGCTGTCTAGGGACTATCCTGGTTTCTAACATGATGTCTAGGGACTAT
>NW_027005631.1:0-3830 GCF_036934945.1 Oncorhynchus masou masou | reverse complement strand
ACAGTGATACTAGACAGTGTGGTGCCAGCTGGACCAGTGATAGCAGGCAGTATGGTGCCAGCTGGAACAGTGATACTAGACAGTATGGTGCCAGCTGGAACAGTGATAGCAGACAGTATAGTGCCAGCTGGAACAGTGACCTCCCGTTGTTCAGAGGTCATTACAATAAACCCCCTGGATGTAAAAAATGAGAAGGCACAAAAATAGTACAAAAAGAAGACTGCTTATGGAAAATCAAGAGATACTTTTTGCTGACTATTATTTTTTTTAAATGGGAACATCAGTAACCTCATCTTCCACACAAACCATCCCCTGGCACAGTGCTATATTAGCACACTACCCCATTGTGAAGAGAGGGGGTGTTAACGAGGGGTGGAAACTCAGGATGTTAGACAACGAGGACTCTGAGTCAGCCAATGTCAACCTGTACAAGTCTGGAACAGTAATGGTACAGGGCAACCCCAAACAGTTTCCGCTGGATTTTCACCTAATCACAGTGGGAGCGCAGCAGGAGAAGC
Source organism: Oncorhynchus masou masou (assembly GCF_036934945.1). NCBI lineage: Eukaryota > Metazoa > Chordata > Actinopteri > Salmoniformes > Salmonidae > Oncorhynchus > Oncorhynchus masou. The sequence continues at coordinate 3,312 of NW_027005631.1, read as the reverse complement.
TCTCTCTTGGTGAAGACTCCCACATCCCGAGCGAGTCAGACCTCTTCATGAAACAACCCCAAAGATGAGCAACCCCAAACGTAAAGTCAACCTCCCAGCAGAGAGTACTACTCGCTCACTGAAATGAAGGATAAATTCACCCAGCTGGAAGTAAGGCAGGTGGAGCTGGAACAGCAGGTGATTACACTTCAGTCAGCACAGACCCAGACAACAGTCCAGCACAACAACACCCCCTTAACCAGACCCGGAGAGCTGGAGGTGGACAGAGACATATCTGCACTCTGGACTGTGGTGAGACAACTACAACAGGAGAAAGAGCAGGAGCAGGAGAAGAAAAGAAAACTAGAGGAGAGGATCAGACTGCTGGAGGAGAGGTTGAGGGGGATGGCGTGTGACAGAGAACAACCCATTAGAGAGCTGGCCAATCCCGCAGAGAAGCCAACAGAACAGCCCACCTCACCTCCCGACACCACAGCAGAACAGTCCAACCCAGACCCGTCGACCATAGTGTCGACACCACAGCAGAACAGTCCAACCCAGACCCCGACCATAGTGTCGACACCACAGCAGAACAGTCCAACCCAGACCCCGACCATAGTGTCGACACCACAGCAGAACAGTCCAACCCAGACCCCGACCATAGTGTCGACACCACAGCAGAACAGACAAATGAAAAACCCCAAACAAAGGGGATCTAACCCCCCCTGAGCACCCCCCCCTGTCAGCCACCCTGATAGCCCTCCTGACAACCCCCCCACACCCACTGAGGACATACAAGACAAAGATTGTTCTCCTTATAGACTCAAATGGGAAATATATACAAGAGAAAAACCTTTTTCCCAAACACAGTGTGTCTAAACTCTGGTGTCCAAACACCCAGCGTGTCCTCAACCTTCTGTCTGAGAACGAACTAGGTTCACCCAGCCACATAATAATATACCCAGTGCAACCTAAACCTTCTGTCTGAGGACCAACTAGGTTCACCCACCCACATGATAATACACACAGGCACAAATAACCTGAGAGCACAGCAGGAAAGGGTGGCCACAGCACTGAAGGGAGTGATTGAAAAGGCTTCTTCTACTTTCCCCAACGCACAAGTGGTTATCTCCACCTTACTACCATGAAAAAACTTCCACCCTGCCACAATACAGCGGGTAAACGCAAGTATTTCCTGTGACTGTGCCTCAAAACCCAAATGTTTTCCTGGTCCACCACTCTACCCTGGACTTAAACAGTCTCTATAACCAGGCCCACCACTCCACCCTGGACTAGAACAGCCCACCACTCCACCCTGGACTAGAACAGCCTCTATGACCAGGTCCACCCTGGACTAGAACAGCCTCTATGACCAGGTCCACCCTGGACTAGAACAGCCTCTATGACCAGGTCCACCCTGGACTAGAACAGCCTCTATGACCAGGTCCACCTATAGACAGCAGTGCCCACCACTCCACCCTGGACTAGAACAGCCTCTATGACCAGGTCCACCTATAGGCAGCAGTGCCCACCACTCCACCCTGGACTAGAACAGCATCTATGACCAGGTCCACCCTGGACTAGAACAGCCTCTGTAACCAGGTCCACCTATAGGCAGCAGTGCCCACCACTCCACCCTGGACTAGAACAGCCTCTATGACCAGGTCCACCTATAGGCAGCAGTGCCCACCACTCCACCCTGGACTAGAACAGCCTCTATGACCAGGTCCACCTATAGGCAGCAGTGCCCACCACTCCACCCTGGACTAGAACAGCCTCTATGACCAGGTCCACCTATAGACAGCAGTGCCCACTACTCCACCCTGGTCTAGAACAGCCTCTATGACCAGGTCCACCCTGGACTAGAACAGCCTTTATGACCAGGTCCACTCATAGGACAGCAGTGCCCACCACTCCACCCTGGACTAGAACAGCCTCTATAACCAGGTCCACCTATAGGCAGCAGTGCCCACCACTCCACCCTGGACTAGAACAGCCTCTATGACCAGGTCCACCTATAGCAGCAGTGCCCACCACCCACCCTGGACTAGAACAGCATCTATGACCAGGCCCTCCACTCCACCCTGGACTAGAACAGCATCTATGACCAGGCCCACCACCCACCCTGACCAGAACAGCCTCTATAACCAGGTCCACCTATAGGCAGCAGTGCCCACCATTCCACCCTGGACTAGAACAGCATCTATGACCAGGTCCTCACCTATAGGCAGCAGTGCCCACCACCCACCCTGACTAGAACAGCCTCTATGACCAGGTCCACCTATAGACAGCAGTACCACTCCACCCTGGACTAGCAATGACCAGGTCACCTATACCAGCTGCCCCTGCCAGGACGTCACCCTCAACAGCAGCCCCAGCACCTCACACAGGAGAAACAGAGCAATAGACACCCTGCTCAGACCAGCGAGTACCCCCCCACCCCCACATAGAGGACCCACCCAGACCATAGAGGACCACCCCACCCAGACCATAGAGGACCCCCCACCCAGAGCATAGAGGACCCCCCACCCAGACCATAGAGAACCCCCCACCCAGACCATAGAGGACCCCCACCCAGCATCCATAGAGGACCACCCCACCCAGACCATAGAGGACCCCCCACCCAGACCATAGAGAACCAATTCCTCTTAAACCAGACCATAGAGGACCCCCCTCTACCCAGACCATAGAGGACCCCCCACCCAGACCATAGAGGACCCCCCCACCCAGACCATAGAGGACCCCCCCACCCAGACCATAGAGGACCACCCACTCAGACCATAGAGGACCCCCACCCAGACCATAGAGGACCCCCACCCAGACCATAGAGGACCCCCACCCAGACCATAGAGGACCCCCCACCCAGACCATAGAGGACCCCCACTCAGACCATAGAGGACCCCCCACTCAGACCATAGAGGACCCCCCACCCAGACCATAGAGGACCCCCCACCCAGACCATAGAGGACCCCCCACTCAGACCATAGAGGACCCCCCACCCCACCCAGACCATAGAGGACCCCCCACTCAGACCATAGAGGACCCCCCACCCCACCCAGACCATAGAGGACCCCCCACCCAGACCATAGAGGACCCCCCACCCAGACCATAGAGGACCCCCCACCCAGACCATAGAGGACCCCCCACCCAGACCATAGAGGACCCCCACCCAGACCATAGAGGACCCCCACCCAGACCATAGAGGATCCCCCCACCCAGACCATAGAGGACCACCCCACCCAGACCATAGAGGACCCCCCACCCAGACCATAGAGGACCCCCCACCCAGACCATAGAGGACCCCCCACCCAGACCATAGAGGATCCCCCACCC
>NW_027005630.1:0-3830 GCF_036934945.1 Oncorhynchus masou masou | reverse complement strand
GTGGAACCATACACAACATTACCCCTGGAACCATACACAACATAATCCCCTGGAACAATACACAACATCATCCCCTGGAACAATACACAACATCATCCCCTGGAACCATACACAACATCATCCCCTGGAACCATACACAACATCATCCCGTGGAACCATACACAACATTATCCCTGGAACCATACACAACATTACCCCCTGGAACCATACACAACATAATTCCCTGGAACAATACACAAAGTCCTGTAACTCTCGTACAGCATTATCCCCTGGAACCATACACAACATCATCCCCTGGAACCATACACAACATCATCCCCTGGAACCATACACAACATTATCCCCTGGAACCATACACAACATTATCCCCTGGAACCATACACAAAGTCCCGTCACTCTCGTACAGCATCACCGCCTGGAACCCTACACAACATCATCCCCTGGAACCCTACACAACATCATCCCCTGGAACAATACACAACATCATCCCCTGGAACCATACACAACATCATCCCCTGGAACCATACACAACATCATCCCCTGGAACCATACACAACATCATCCCTGGAACCATACACAACATCATTCCCTGGAACCCTACACAACATCATCCCCTGGAACCATACACAACATCATCCCCTGGAACCCTACACAACATCATCCCCTGGAACCATACACAACATCATCCCCTGGAACCATACACAACATCATCCCCTGGAACCCTACACAACATCATCCCCTGGAACCATACACAACATCATCCCCTGGAACCATACACAAAGTCCCGTCACTCTCGTACAGCATTACCCCCTGGAACCATACACAACATCATCCCCTGGAACCATACACAACATATCCCCTGAACTCACACCATGGAACCTGAACCTACACAACATCATCCCCTGGAACCCTACACAACATCATCCCCTGGAACCATACACAACATCATCCCCTGGAACCCTACACAACATCATCCCCTGGAACCATACACAACATCATCCCCTGGAACCATACACAACATCATCCCCTGGAACCATACACAACATCATCCCCTGGAACCATACACAACATCATCCCCTGGAACCATACACAACATCATCCCCTGGAACCATACACAACATCATCCCCTGGAACCATACACAACATCATCCCCTGAACCATACACAACATCATCCCCTGGAACCATACACAACATCATCCCCTGGAACCATACACAACATCATCCCCTGGAACAATACACAACATCATCCCCTGGAACCCTACACAACATCATCCCCTGGAACCATACACAACATCATCCCCTGGAACCATACACAACATCATCCCCTGGAACCATACACAACATCATCCCCTGGAACCATACACAACATCATCCCTGGAACCATACACAACATCATCCCCTGGAACAATACACAACATCATCCCCTGAACCCTACACAACATCATCCCTGGAACCATACACAACATCATCCCCTGAACCATACACAACATCATCCCCTGGAACCATACACAACATCATCCCCTGGAACCATACACAACATCATCCCCTGGAACCATACACAACATCATCCCCTGGAACCATACACAACATCATCCCCTGGAACCATACACAACATCATCCCCTGGAACCATACACATCATCATCCCTGAACCATACACTATACAGCATTACCCCTGGAACCATACACAACATCATCCCCTGGAACCATACACAACATCATCCCCTGGAACCATACACAACATTATCCCCTGGAACCATACACAACATCATCCCCTGGAACACATACACAACATCATCCCCTGGAACCCTACACAACATCATCCCCTGGAACCATACACAACATTATCCCCTGGAACCATACACAACATCATCCCCGGAACCCTGCACGACATCATCCCCTGGAACCATACACAACATCATCCCCTGGAACCCTACACAACATCATCCCCTGGAACAATACACAACATCATCCCCTGGAACCCTACACAACATCATCCCCTGGAACCCTACACAACATCATCCCCTGGAACCCTACACAACATCATCCCCTGGAACCCTACACAACATCATCCCCTGGAACCCTACACAACATCATCCCCTGGAACCATACACAACATCATCCCCTGGAACCATACACAACATCATCCCCTGGAACCATACACAACATCATCCCCTGGAACCATACACAACATCATCCCCTGGAACCCTACACAACATCATCCCCTGGAACCATACACAACATCATCCCCTGGAACCATACACAACATCATCCCCTGGAACCATACACAACATCATCCCCTGGAACCATACACAACATCATCCCCTGGAACAATACACAACATCATCCCCTGGAACCATACACAACATCATCCCCTGGAACCATACACAACATCATCCCCTGGAACCTTACACAACATCATCCCCTGGAACCCTACACAACATCATCCCCTGGAACCCTACACAACATCATCCCCTGGAACCCTACACAACGTCATCCCCTGGAACAATACACAACGTCATCCCCTGGAACAATACACAACATCATCCCCTGGAACAATACACAACATCATCCCCTGGAACAATACACAACATCATCCCCTGGAACAATACACAACATCATCCCCTGGAACCATACACAACATCATCCCCTGGAATCATACACAACACCATCCTCTGGAACCATACAGAACATTATCCCTGGAACCATACACAACACCATCCCCTGGTCCATACACATCATTATCCCCTGGAACCATACACAACACCATCCCCTGGTCCATACACATCATTATCCCCTGGAACCATACACAACATTATTCCCTGGAAACATACACAACATTATCCCCTAAAACCATACACAACATTACCCCCTGGAACCATACACAACATTACCCCCTGGAACCATACACAACATCATCCCCTGGAACCCTACACAACATCATCCCCTGGAACCCTACACAACATCATCCCCTGGAACCATAGACAACATCATTCCCTGGAACCATACACAACATTATCACATGGGAACATGCACAGCATTATCCCTGGAACCATACATAACATTATCCCCTGGAACCTTACGACATTATCCCCTGGAACCATACACGACATTATCCACTGGAACCATACACAACATTATCCCCTGGAACCATACACAACATTATCCCTGGAACCCTACACAACATTTACCAATGGAACCATGCAAAACGATATCCCAGTGGAACCATACACAACATTATCCCCTGGAACAATACACAACATCATCCCCTGGAACAATACACAACATCATCCCCTGGAACCATACACAACATCATCCCCTGGAACCCTACACAACATCATCCCCTGGAACCATACACAACATCATCCCCTGGAACCATACACAACATCATCCCCTGGAACCCTACACAACATCATCCCCTGGAACCATACACAACATCATCCCCTGGAACAATACACAACGTCATCCCCTGGAACAATACACAACATCATCCCCTGGAACAATACACAACATCATCCCCTGGAACAATACACAACATCATCCCCTGGAACAATACACAACATCATCCCCTGGAACCATACACAACATCATCCCCTGGAATCATACACAACACCATCCTCTGGAACCATACAGAACATTATCCCTGGAACCATACACAACACCATCCCCTGGTCCATACACATCATTATCCCCTGGAACCATACACAACACCATCCCCTGGTCCATACACATCATTATCCCCTGGAACCATACACAACATTATTCCCTGGAAACATACACAACATTATCCCCTAAAACCATACACAACATTACCCCCTGGAACCATACACA
>NW_027005629.1:0-3830 GCF_036934945.1 Oncorhynchus masou masou | reverse complement strand
TATGCACACATACTAATCATATGCATATACTATATTCCTGGCATGAGTAGATGGACGTTGAAATGTTGCGTGATTTTTAACAGAACAGACAACAAGCTAGCTTAGCATACTCTTACACAAATTAGTGATTTGCTATGGTTCAAAAGCATATTCTGAAAATCTGAGATGACAGTGTTGTTAAGAAAAGGCTAAGCTTGAGAGCTAGGCGCATTATTTTCATTTTATTTGCGATTTTCAGAAATCGTTAACGTTACGTTATGCTAATGAGCTTGAGGCTATAACTGGATACAGGTTTTTTTTCATAGCCAAACGTGAACAAAACGGAGCGATTTCTCCTACACAATAGTATTCTTTCAGGAAAAACTGAACATTTGCTATCTAACTGAGAGTTCCTCATTGAAAACATCTGGGAAGTTCTTCAAAGGTAAATGATTTTATTTGAATGATTTTCTTGTTTTTTTCGAAAATGTTGGTTGGCTGAATTCTAGGCTTATAGCTATGTTAGCTATCAATACTCTTACACAAATGCTTGTTTAGCTATGGTTGAAAAGCATATTTTGAAAAATCTGAGATGACAGTGTTGTTAACAAAGTCTAAGCTTGAGAGCAAATATATTTATTTCATTTCATTTGCGATTTTCATGAATAGTTAACGCTATGTTATGCTAATGAGCTTGAGGTTATAAATAGAATCCTTGGATCTGGACAGACAACAGGTTAAGTATTTTTTTCATTTCACTTCACCAATTTGGACCATTTTGTATGTCCATTACTTGTAAATTCAAAAGCACTCACACAGCCTGAAGCAACTTTTTTGCAGGCAAAGTTGAACAAGATGTGAAGGAAAAAAGAAACTCTCAGATCACAATTTCCGAGCAAATTGGTTCATGCCAACTGCCAAAATACACAAAGAAAATCGGGCCAGCCTTACGCCCTTCCAAGTGGTAGCTATTAATGCAGAGGATGAGCACAGTGCAAACAAGATAAAGTGTGAATATTTCTGCCACCCACATACAGGACAACTGCTCAAATAAATAACATTATTACGTGTTCCACCACCACGTTATTTACATTATTAAATGTCCATGGGCTGTGCTATGTAGGTAAAACCTCTCATTCTCTCAAACAGAGAATCAGTGAACAGAAAAGTTAAATCAGGGGAGAAACGATAGGATTATCCTGTCGAAAATATTTTAATGACCTAGCAGACATTTATACTTTAGATTCTTATTATAGGGAGAGTTAAGATACCAGACAGGGGAGGTGATATTAATAATACTCTGAGTAAAAGAGAAATGTTTTGGGATTTTCACCTCCAACATTATTTCCTGAAGGACTTAATGATGAAAAAGCTTATGTATGTTATGTTGAGAATTTGAACATGGACTATGCCCCTATTTAAGATTACTCTGATGAATTTTGAAAATGTACCCAATGATTAATGAAAACTTCCTCGATAGGTCTATGTCCTCATTTTGGTTTTACAGACGTGTTTAATACGTTTATTTACATAACTTTTGAATATTTCTGAAATGCATATTGTTATATTTGGTAGGACTTATTTGTTTTTTCCTTCACCTCCAAAGCTCTGATGAAGGCCGGGGAGGCCAATATGTAAGCTTATTAAAGATCAATGATACTATCAAGAGCAGTGTGCGGTTTCCTTTTCCTTCATCATGTGTTCATTCCATGAAATCCTCCAAAAATACATCTAAATTGCAGATTGAAATGAAACAAAATAGGAAAGACGCCAAGGGGGATGAATACTCTTGCAAGGCACTGTACCGTCTATACCCTTAAAAAAAATATGGAATCAAATTTGTGCTGCTGTGATGCTGCTCCGTCATATGTGTGGTACTTGCAAGTGTCTACAGGGAAACTGGAGGATCCCTGAGAGTACTAAGGGAGGCTTCCCTTAAAAAATAAATAAAAAAAAGTTAACTTCCGGCGCCGACAGAGATGGCCGCCTCGCTGCTTCCTAGGAAACTATGCAGTTTTTTTGTTTTTTACGTGTTATTTCTTACATTAGTACCCCAGGTCATCTTAGGTTTCATTACATACAGTCGAGAAGAATTACTGAATATAAGATCAGCGTCAACTCACCATCAGTACGACCAAGAATATGTTTTTCACGACGCGATCCCTGTGTTCTGCCCTTACAAACCAGGACAACGGAATGGATCGCATGCACACCAAAACGACCCGAAAAGAGGGAAAATCGAAAGGTCTTCTGGTCAGACTCCGGAGACGGGCACACCGTCTGCACCACTCCCCTAGCATTCTTCTTGCCAATGTCCAGTCTCTTGACAACAAGGTTGATGAAATCCGAGCAAGGATAGCATTCCAGAGGGACATCAGAGACTGTAACGTTCTGTGCTTCACAGAAACATGGCTCACTGGAGAGACGCTATCCGAGCGGTGCAGCCAATCGGGTTTCTCCACGCATCGCGCCCACAGGGAACAAACACCTTTCTGGTAAGAAGAGGGCAGGGGTGTATGCCTTATGGCTAACGAGGCATGGTGCGATGAAAGAAACATACAGGAACTCAAATTCTTCCACCTGATTTAGAATTCCTCACAATCAAATGTAGACTGCATTATCTACTAAGAGAATTCTCTTCGATTATAATCACAGCCGTATATATCCACCCCCAAGCAGACACATCAATGGTTCTTCAACAAACTTTATTTAACCTCTTGAAACTCCCATCCCGGATCCGGGATTGTGACTAAGTTTCAGGCTCATTAGCATAACGCAACGTTAAACATTTCTGAAAATCGCAAAATAAAATTAAAATAATGCGTTGCTCTCATGGGCTTAGCCTTTTCTTAACAACACTGTCATCTCAGATTTTTCAAAATATGCTTTTGAACCATAGAAATTGACTAATTTGTGTAGAGTATGCAAAGCTAGCATAGCATTTTGTGTAGCATGTAGCATGCAACATTTTCACAAAAGCCAGGATAACCAAATAAATAAAATCATTTGCCTTTGAAGAGCTTCTGATGTTTTTTCAATGAGGAGACTCCCAGCCACATACCAAATGCGCAGTGTTTCCTAAGCGTCTGCGTAGGAGAAATCGTTCCATTTTCTACATTGCGCCTGGCTACCTGCACGAACCGAAAATGCAGTCACCTACAACGGAAACTTTTTTCCGGATTAACTACATAATATCGACAAAACATGGCAAACGTTGTTTGGAATCAATCCTCAAGGTGTTTTCACATATCTCTTCATTGACATGCAGTTCTTGGAAGCTTGCTTCTCTCTCTGCCCCATGGAAAAATACTGGCAGGTGACTTTTGCGCACCAATTTGGCGTAGGACACCGGCGGACACGTGGTAAATGTGGTCTCTTATGGTCAATCTTCCAACGATCTGCCTACAAATGCGTCCTTCAATGCTGCAGACACCTTGGGAAACGACGAAAGGGCAGACTCATTCCTCTTGCGTTCACAGCCATATAAGGAGATCATGAAAGACAGAGCCTCAAAAATCCTTGTCATTTCCCTGGATGCCAAGTCATCTTGGTTTTGCCTGAAGCTCACGTTCTAGGGCACGCACAGAGAAGATATTTGTATTTCTGACACGTCAGAGTGTTTTCTTTCGAACAGTAGCAATTATATGCATAGTCGAGCATCTTTTTGTGACAAAATATCTTGTTTAAAGCGGGAACGTTTCTTCCAAAATGAAATAGCGCCAATTATAAGTGTAAGAGGTTAACTCTTTGCAAACTGGGCCATTTATCCGGAGGCTGCATTCATTGTAGCTGGGGATTTTAACAAGGCTAATCTGAAAACAAGACTCCCTAAATTTTATCAGCATATCGAT
>NW_027005628.1:0-3831 GCF_036934945.1 Oncorhynchus masou masou | reverse complement strand
GATCAACTATGCGCTGTTCTCTATTGTGTTTTTACTATAAGCCAAGTTCCGTAACGTTTAAATAAGTTTGAGAGGGATGAAAGTTAAGGTTACTCGGAGCAAGCTGAACACTCGTCTGCAGTCGCCACCATCTTCAGCACCTCCTGTAGTTTTTCGAAGTGGCTCCCATTTTAGCTGTAGTGTTTCCATGCTTGTTCTTTCTTACTTATCTCCGGTGATGAACATACTATTCTCCGTCTTAAATTTTATAATTTATTTACATATTAGATTACCTGAGGTTTGATTATACATGTTGTTTGACTTGTTTGGATAAGTTTTGGTAACGTTTGGGATTCATTTTCTATGCATTTGAAGGAGGAAACAGGTGGATTATTGAATGAAGAACGCCAGCTAAACTGAGTTTTTGGGTATGAAAAAGGACTTTGCTCCGAACAAAGGACCATTGTGATGTAACTGGGACCTTTTGGAGTGTCAGCAGAAGAAGATCTTCAAAGGTAAAGGCATTTATTATATCGCTATTTCTGACTTTCGTGTCGCACCTGCCTGGTTGAAAAATGTTTTTCATGTTTTTGTATGTGGGGCACTGTCCTCAGACAGTGAAAGCATGGTGTGCTTTCACCATAAAGCCTTTTTGAAATCTGACAGAGCCTGGACTAACAAGAAGTTAACTTCTTGAAACTCCCCATCCCGGATCCGGGTTTGTGACTAAAGCCTCAGGCTCATTAGCATAACGCAACGTTAACGATTTCTGAAAATCGCAAATAAAATGAAAATAATGCGTCTGCTCTCAAGCTTAGCCTTTTCTTAACAACACTGTCATCTCAGATTTTCAAAATATGCTTTTGAACCATAGAAATTGACTAATTTGTGTAGGTATGCAAAGCTAGCATAGCATTTTGAGTAGCATTTAGCACGCAACATTTTCACAAAAACCAGATAACCAAATAAATAAAATCATTTACCTTTGAAGAGCTTCTGATGTTTTCAATGAGGAGACTCTCAGTTACATACCAAATGCGCAGTTTTTCCTGAAAGCGCCTGTGTGTAGGAGAAATCGTTCCGTTTTCTACATTGCGTCTGGCTACCGAAACGAACCGAAAATTCAGTCACCTACAACGTAAAACTTTTTCCGGATTAACCTCTTACACTTATGGTGGCGCTATTTCATTTTTGGAAGAAAAACGTTCCCGTTTTAAACAAGATATTTTGTCACAAAAAGATGCTCGACTATGCATATAATTGCTACTGTTCGAAAGAAAACACTCTGACGTGTCCAGAAATACAAATATCTTCTCTGTGCGTGCCCTTTAACGTGAGCTTCAGGCAAAACCAAGATGACTTGGCATCCAGGAAATGACAAGGATTTTGAGGCTCTGTCTTTCATGATCTCCTTATATGGCTGTGAAACGCAAGAAGAATGAGTCTGCCCTTTCTGTCGTTTCCCCAAGGTGTCTGCAGCATTGTGACGTATTTGTAGGCAGATCGTTGGAAGATTGACCATAAGAGACCACATTTACCACGTGTCCGCCCGGTGTCCTGCGCCGAAATTGGTGCGCAAGTCACCTGCCAGTATTTTTCCATGGGGCACAGAGAGAGAAGCAAGCTTCCCACGAACTGCATGTCAATGAAGAGATATGTGAAAAAACACCTTGAGGATTGATTCCAAACAACGTTTGCCATGTTTCGGTCGATATTATGTAGTTAATCCGGAAAAAGTTTCACGTTGTAGGTGACTGCATTTTCGGTTCATTTCAGTAGCCAGGCGCAATGTAGAAAACGGAACGATTTCTCCTACCTGAACGCTTTCCAGGAAACACTCGCATTTGGTATGTGGCTGGGAGTCTCCTCATTGAAAACATCAGAAGCTCTTCAAAGGTAAATGATTTTATTTATTTGGTTATCTGGCTTTTGTGAAAATGTTGTGTGCTACATGCTACACAAAATGCTATGCTAGCTTTGCATACTCTTACACAAATTAGTCAATTTCTATGGTTCAAAAGCATATTTTGAAAATCTGAGATGACAGTGTTGTTAAGAAAAGGCTAAGCTTGAGAGCAAACGCATTATTTTAATTTTATTTGCGATTTTCAGAAATCGTTAACGTTGCGTTATGCTAATGAGCCTGAGGCTTAGTCACAATCCCGGATCCGGGATGGGGAGTTTCAAGAGGTTAACTACATAATATCGACCGAAACATGGCAAACGTTGTTTGGAATCAATCCTCAAGGTGTTTTTTCACATATCTCTTCATTGATATGCAGTTCGTGGAAGCTTGCTTTCCTCTCTGTATCCCATGGAAAAATACTGGCAGGTGACTTTTGCGCACCAATTTCGGCGCAGGACACCGGGCGGACACCTGGTAAATGTGGTCTCTTATGGTCAATCTTCCAATGATCTGCCTACAAATACGTCACAATGCTGCAGACACCTTGGGGAAACGACAGAAAGGGCAGGCTCATTCCTCTCGCATTCACAGCCATATAAGGAGACAATGGAAAACAGAGCCTCAAAAATCCTTGTCATTTCCTGGATGCCATCTCATCTTGGTTTTGCCTGAAGCTCACGTTCTAGGGCACGCACAGAGAATATCTTGGTAGTTCTGGACACGTCAGAGTGTTTTCTTTCGAATGCTATCAATTATATGCATAGTCGAGCATCTTTTTGTGACAAAATATCTTGTTTAAAACGGGAACGTTTTTCATCCAAAAATGAAATAGCGCCCCCATAGATGTAAGAGGTTAAGCTTTATTTTTGATTTATATTATTTTCATGAACGTTAAATATTTATATTTCTGTAATTTGAAATTCGCGCTCTGCAATTTCCCCGGATGTTGGCCAGATGGGACGCTACTGAAGTTATTGCACGTTGGTGAGTAGTATTGACGGTAATGGCAGCTTTCCCACTTGCCTCTTTGTTCTCTGTACCTGCGTCGCTTCCTCCTGCAAATAACGTGGATGTCGGCCCTGCCGGGTGTTTGGAGAATGTCTGCTGCGTCTTGTTTGTTGAAGAAAAAATCTTTGTCTAATCCAAGGTGAGTGATCTCTGTCCTTGTATCCAGAAGCTCTTTTTTGCCATAAGAGACGTTTGCAGAAACATTATGTACAAATAAGTTACAAATATCGTAAAAAAAATCACATAATAGCACAGTTTGTTTGGCGCCCGTAAAACTGTTGCCATATTATCAATATCCTTCACAGTCTCTTGCATTGCAGAAAGCAAACAACGTGTTCCACACACTGCTAATGATGCTCCAAAACTGTTTGTGATGAGAGTCTGAGTAGACAAAGGAAAAGAACAGGACAACAGAGAGGACGAGAGGAAGAGAAGGATGATGAGAATAAGGAAAGAAAGAAGACAAGTGTATGACTCACCAGTAGAACCTGTTCACATGCTCATGAACCAGTTGCCATTTTCTCCCGAAGTCCAGCGATGCGTACAACTGTGACGAAGAACATAAAAAGAGAAAGAAAAGAGAGATAGAGAACATATCAGTCTACTTATCACAAAGGAGAAAGTAAAGTGACAGTGGGCTTGAGTCATGGCAGGATAATAATAGGGAAGAGCGTACCAGTGAGCAATAAAGCGTGACACTCTAGATAGGCTGACATAGCTTCAACTTCTTATGGCTTGGGGGCAGTATTGAGTAGCTTCGATGAATAAGGTGCCCAGAGTAAACAGCCTGCTACTCAGTCCCAGATGCTATGCATATTATAAGTATATTTGGATAGAAAACACTATGAAGTTTCTAAAACTGTTTGAATGATGTCTGTGAGTATAACAGAACTCATATGGCAGGCAAAAACCTGAGGAAAAAATCCAACCAGGAAGTG
>NW_027005627.1:0-3833 GCF_036934945.1 Oncorhynchus masou masou | reverse complement strand
CCTGACACATAGACATCTGGCTCAGTAGCATCAGATACCAGCTGGAGCTTCTCCCCTGACACATAGACATCTGGCTCAGTAGCATCAGATACCACCTGGAGCTTCTCCCCTGACACACAGACATCTGGCTCAGTAGCATCAGATACCAGCTGGAGTTTCTCCCCTGACACATAGACACATAGACATACAGACATCTGGCTCAGTAGCATCAGATACCAGCTGGAGCTTCTCCCCTGACACATAGACATACAGACATCTGGCTCAGTAGCATCAGATACCAGCTGGAGCTTCTCCCCTGACACATAGACATCTGGCTCAGTAGCATCAGATACCACCTGGAGCTTCTCCCCTGACACATAGACATCTGGCTCAGTAGCATCAGATACCAGCTGGAGCTTCTCCCCTGACATACAGACATCTGGCTCAGTAGCATCAGATACCAGCTGGAGCTTCTCCCCTGACACATAGACATCTGGCTCAGTAGCATCAGATACCAGCTGGAGCTTCTCCCCTGACACATAGACATCTGGCTCAGTAACATCAGATACCACCTGGAGCTTCTCCCCTGACACACAGACATCTGGCCCAGTAACATCAGATACCACCTGGAGCTTCTCCCTGACACATAGACATACAGACATCTGGCTCAGTAGCATCAGATACCAGCTGGAGCTTCTCCCCTGACACATAGACACATAGACATCTGGCCCAGTAACATCAGATACCAGCTGGAGCTTCTCCCCTGACACATAGACATCTGGCTCAGTAGCATCAGATACCACCTGGAGCTCCTCCCCTGACACATAGACATCTGGCTCAGTAGCATCAGATACCACCTGGAGCTTCTCCCCTGACACACAGACATCTGACTCAGTAGTATCAGATACCAGCTGGAGCTCCTCCCCTGACACATAGACATCTGGTTCAGTAGCATCAGATACCAGCTGGAGCTTCTCCCCTGACACATAGACATCTGGTTCAGTAGCATCAGATACCAGCTGGAGCTTCTACCCTGACACATAGACATCTGGCTCAGTAGCATCAGATACCACCTGGAGCTTCTCCCCTGACACATAGACACATAGACATCTGGCTCAGTAACATCAGATACCACATGGAGCTTCTCCCCTGACACATAGACATCTGGCTCAGTAGCATCAGATACCAGCTGGAGCTTCTCCCCTGACACATAGACATCTGGCTCAGTAGCATCAGATACCAGCTGGAGCTTCTCCCCTGCACATAGACACATAGACATCTGACTCAGTAGTATCAGATACCACCTGGAGCTTCTCCCCTGACACACAGACATCTGGCTCAGTAGCATCAGATACCACCTGGAGCTCCTCCCCTGACACATAGACATCTGGCTCAGTAGCATCAGATACCACCTGGAGCTTCTCCCCTGACACACAGACATCTGGCTCAGTAGCATCAGATACCAGCTGGAGCTCCTCCCCTGACACATAGACATCTGGCTCAGTAGCATCAGATACCAGCTGGAGCTTCTCCCCTGACACATAGACATCTGGTTCAGTAGCATCAGATACCAGCTGGAGCTTCTACCCTGACACATAGACATCTGGTTCAGTAGCATCAGATACCACCTGGAGCTTCTCCCCTGACACATAGACACATAGACATCTGGCTCAGTAACATCAGATACCACATGGAGCTTCTCTCCTGACACATAGACATCTGGCTCAGTAGCATCAGATACCAGCTGGAGCTTCTCCCCTGACACATAGACATCTGGCTCAGTAGCATCAGATACCAGCTGGAGCTTCTCCCCTCACACATAGACACATAGACATCTGACTCAGTAGTATCAGATACCACCTGGAGCTTCTCCCCTGACACACAGACATCTGGTTCAGTAGCATCAGATACCAGCTGGAGCTTCTCCCCTCACACATAGACACATAGACATCTGGCTCAGTAGCATCAGATACCAGCTGGAGCTTCTCCCCTGACACATAGACATCTGGCTCAGTAGCATCAGATACCAGCTGGAGCTTCTCCCCTGACACATAGACACATAGACATCTGGCTCAGTAGCATCAGATACCAGCTGGAGCTTCTCCCCTGACACATAGACACATAGACATCTGGCTCAGTAACATCAGATACCACATGGAGCTTCTCTCCTGACACATAGACATCTGGCTCAGTAGCATCAGATACCAGCTGGAGCTTCTCCCCTGACACATAGACATCTGGCTCAGTAGCATCAGATACCACCTGGAGCTTCTCCCCTGACACACAGACATCTGGCTCAGTAGCATCAGATACCAGCTGGAGTTTCTCCCCTGACACATAGACACATAGACATACAGACATCTGGCTCAGTAGCATCAGATACCAGCTGGAGCTTCTCCCCTGACACATAGACATACAGACATCTGGCTCAGTAGCATCAGATACCAGCTGGAGCTTCTCCCCTGACACATAGACATCTGGCTCAGTAGCATCAGATACCACCTGGAGCTTCTCCCTGACACATAGACATCTGGCTCCAGTAGCATCAGATACCAGCTGGGAGCTTCTCCCCTGACATACAGACATCACAAAACAGTAGCATCAGATACCAGCTGGAGCTTCTCCCCTGACACATAGACATCTGGCTCAGTAGCATCAGATACCAGCTGGAGCTTCTCCCCTGACACATAGACATCTGGCTCAGTAACATCAGATACCACCTGGAGCTTCTCCCTGACACACAGACATCTGGCCCAGTAACATCAGATACCACCTGGAGCTTCTCCCCTGACACATAGACATACAGACATCGGCTCCAGTAGCATCAGATACCAGCTGGAGCTTCTCCCCTGACACATAGACACATAGACATCTGGCCCAGTAACATCAGATACCAGCTGGAGCTTCTCCCCTGACACATAGACATCTGGCTCAGTAGCATCAGATACCACCTGGAGCTCCTCCCTGACACATAGACATCTGGCTCAGTTGCATCAGATACCACCTGGGCTTCTCCCCTGACACACAGACATCTGACTCCAGTAGTATCAGATACCAGCTGGAGCTCCTCCCCTGACATAGACATCTGGTTCAGTAGCATCAGATACCAGCTGGAGCTTCTCCTGACACATAGACACATAGACATCTGGCTCCAGTAACATCAGATACCACATAGACTTCTCTCCTGACACATAGACATCTGGCTCAGTAGCATCAGATACCAGCTGGAGCTTCTCCCCTGACACATAGACATCTGGCTCAGTAGCATCAGATACCAGCTGGAGCTTCTCCCCTCACACATAGACACATAGACATCTGACTCAGTAGTATCAGATACCACCTGGAGCTTCTCCCCTGACACACAGACATCTGGTTCAGTAGCATCAGATACCAGCTGGAGCTTCTCCCCTGACACATAGACACATAGACATCTGGCTCAGTAGCATCAGATACCACCTGGAGCTTCTCCCTGACACATAGACATCTGGCTCAGTAGCATCAGATACCAGCTGGAGCTTCTCCCCTGCACATAGACACATAGACATCTGGCTCAGTAGCATCAGATACCACCTGGAGCTTCTCCTGACACACAGACATCTGGCTCAGTAGCATCAGATACCAGCTGGAGCTTCTCCCCTGACACATAGACACATAGACATCTGGCTCAGTAGCATCAGATACCAGCTGGAGCTTCTCCCCTGACACATAGACATCTGGCTCAGTAGCATCAGATACCAGCTAGCTTCTCCTGACACATAGACACTGGCATCTGGCTCAGTAGCATCAGATACCAGCTGGAGCTTCTCCCTGACACATAGACATCTGGCTCAGTAGCATCAGATACCACCTGGAGC
>NW_027005626.1:0-3833 GCF_036934945.1 Oncorhynchus masou masou | reverse complement strand
TACTGGGACTGACAGGAAGCAGGGAGATCAGTTACACTACTGGGACTGACAGGAAGCAGGGAGATCAATTACACTACTGGGACTGACAGGAAGCAGGGAGATCAGTTACACTACTGGGACTGACAGGAAGCAGCGAGATCAGTTACAATACTGGGACTGACAGGAAGCAGGGAGATCAGTTACACTACTGGGACTGACAGGAAGCAGGGAGATCAGTTACACTACTGGGACTGACAGGAAGCAGGAGATCAGTTACACTACTGGGACTGACAGGAAGCAGGGAGATCAGTTACACTACTGGGACTGACAGGAAGCAGGGAGATCAGTTACACTACTGGGACTGACAGGAAGCAGGGAGATCAGTTACACTACTGGGACTGACAGGAAGCAGGGAGATCAGTTACACTACTGGGACTGACAGGAAGCAGGAGATCAGTTACAATACTGGGACTGACAGGAAGCAGGGAGATCAATCACACTACTGGGACTGACAGGAAGCAGGAGATCAGTTACACTACTGGGACTGACAGGAAGCAGGAGATCAGTTACACTACTGGGACTGACAGGAAGCAGGAGATCAGTTACACTACTGGGACTGACAGGAAGCAGGGAGATCAGTTACACTACTGGGACTGACAGGAAGCAGGGAGATCAGTTACACTACTGGGACTGACAGGAAGCAGGGAGATCAGTTACACTACTGGGACTGACAGGAAGCAGGGAGATCAGTTACACTACTGGGACTGACAGGAAGCAGGAGATCAGTTACACTACTGGGACTGACAGGAAGCAGGGAGATCAGTTACACTACTGGGACTGACAGGAAGCAGGGAGATCAGTTACACTACTGGGACTGACAGGAAGCAGGAGATCAGTTACACTACTGGGACTGACAGGAAGCAGGGAGATCAGTTACACTACTGGGACTGACAGGGAAGCAGCGAGATCAGTTACACTACTAGGACTGACAGGAAGCAGGGAGATCAATTACACTACTGGGACTGACAGGAAGCAGGGAGATCAGTTACACTACTGGGACTGACAGGAAGCAGGGAGATCAGTTACACTACTGGGACTGACAGGAAGCAGGGAGATCAGTTACAATACTGGGACTGACAGGAAGCAGGGAGATCAATCACACTACTGGGACTGACAGGAAGCAGGGAGATCAGTTACACTACTGGGACTGACAGGAAGCAGGGAGATCAGTTACAATACTGGGACTGACAGGAAGCAGCGAGATCAATTACACTACTGGGACTGACAGGAAGCAGGGAGATCAGTTACACTACTGGGACTGACAGGAAGCAGGGAGATCAGTTACACTACTGGGACTGACAGGAAGCAGGGAGATCAGTTACACTACTGGGACTGACAGGAAGCAGGAGATCAGTTACACTACTGGGACTGACAGGAAGCAGGGAGATCAGTTACACTACTGGGACTGACAGGAAGCAGGGAGATCAGTTACACTACTGGGACTGACAGGAAGCAGGGAGATCAGTTACACTACTGGGACTGACAGGAAGCAGGGAGATCAGTTACACTACTGGGACTGACAGGAAGCAGGGAGATCAGTTACACTACTGGGACTGACAGGAAGCAGGGAGATCAGTTACACTACTGGGACTGACAGGAAGCAGGGAGATCAGTTACACTACTGGGACTGACAGGAAGCAGGGAGATCAGTTACACTACTGGGACTGACAGGAAGCAGGGAGATCAGTTACACTACTGGGACTGACAGGAAGCAGCGAGATCAGTTACACTACTGGGACTGACAGGAAGCAGGGAGATCAGTTACACTACTGGGACTGACAGGAAGCAGGGAGATCAGTTACACTACTGGGACTGACAGGAAGCAGCGAGATCAGTTACACTACTGGGACTGACAGGAAGCAGGAGATCAGTTACACTACTGGGACTGACAGGAAGCAGGGAGATCAGTTACACTACTGGGACTGACAGGAAGCAGGGAGATCAGTTACACTACTGGGACTGACAGGAAGCAGGGAGATCAGTTACACTACTGGGACTGACAGGAAGCAGGGAGATCAGTTACACTACTGGGACTGACAGGAAGCAGGGAGATCAGTTACACTACTGGGACTGACAGGAAGCAGGGAGATCAGTTACACTACTGGGACTGACAGGAAGCAGGGAGATCAGTTACACTACTGGGACTGACAGGAAGCAGGGAGATCAGTTACACTACTGGGACTGACAGGAAGCAGGGAGATCAGTTACAATACTGGGACTGACAGGAAGCAGGGAGATCAATCACACTACTGGGACTGACAGGAAGCAGGGAGATCAGTTACACTACTGGGACTGACAGGAAGCAGGGAGATCAGTTACAATACTGGGACTGACAGGAAGCAGGGAGATCAATTACACTACTGGGACTGACAGGAAGCAGGGAGATCAGTTACACTACTGGGACTGACAGGAAGCAGGGAGATCAGTTACACTACTGGGACTGACAGGAAGCAGGGAGATCAGTTACACTACTGGGACTGACAGGAAGCAGGGAGATCAGTTACACTACTGGGACTGACAGGAAGCAGGGAGATCAGTTACACTACTGGGACTGACAGGAAGCAGGGAGATCAGTTACACTACTGGGACTGACAGGAAGCAGGAGATCAGTTACACTACTGGGACTGACAGGAAGCAGGGAGATCAGTTACACTACTGGGACTGACAGGAAGCAGGGAGATCAGTTACACTACTGGGACTGACAGGAAGCAGGGAGATCAGTTACAATACTGGGACTGACAGGAAGCAGGGAGATCAGTTACACTACTGGGACTGACAGGAAGCAGGGAGATCAGTTACACTACTGGGACTGACAGGAAGCAGGGAGATCAGTTACACTACTGGGACTGACAGGAAGCAGCGAGATCAGTTACACTACTGGGACTGACAGGAAGCAGGGAGATCAGTTACACTACTGGGACTGACAGGAAGCAGGGAGATCAGTTACACTACTGGGACTGACAGGAAGCAGGGAGATCAGTTACACTACTGGGACTGACAGGAAGCAGGGAGATCAGTTACACTACTGGGACTGACAGGAAGCAGGGAGATCAGTTACACTACTGGGACTGACAGGAAGCAGGGAGATCAGTTACACTACTGGGACTGACAGGAAGCAGGGAGATCAGTTACACTACTGGGACTGACAGGAAGCAGGGAGATCAGTTACACTACTGGGACTGACAGGAAGCAGGGAGATCAGTTACACTACTGGGACTGACAGGAAGCAGGGAGATCAGTTACACTACTGGGACTGACAGGAAGCAGGGAGATCAGTTACACTACTGGGACTGACAGGAAGCAGGGAGATCAGTTACACTACTGGGACTGACAGGAAGCAGGGAGATCAATTACACTACTGGGACTGACAGGAAGCAGGGAGATCAGTTACACTACTGGGACTGACAGGAAGCAGGGAGATCAGTTACACTACTGGGACTGACAGGAAGCAGGGAGATCAGTTACACTACTGGGACTGACAGGAAGCAGGGAGATCAGTTACACTACTGGGACTGACAGGAAGCAGGGAGATCAGTTACACTACTGGGACTGACAGGAAGCAGGGAGATCAGTTACACTACTGGGACTGACAGGAAGCAGGGAGATCAGTTACACTACTGGGACTGACAGGAAGCAGGGAGATCAGTTACACTACTGGGACTGACAGGAAGCAGGGAGATCAGTTACAATACTGGGACTGACAGGAAGCAGGGAGATCAGTTACACTACTGGGACTGACAGGAAGCAGGGAGATCAGTTACACTACTGGGACTGACAGGAAGCAGGGAGATCAG
>NW_027005625.1:104005-137689 GCF_036934945.1 Oncorhynchus masou masou | reverse complement strand
GTGGTGGTGGTGAGGTGATTGGTCTAACAGAGAGTCATTCAGACTGTTACTGTGGTGGTGGTGAGGTGATTGGTCTAACAGAGAGAGTCATTCAGACTGTTACTGTGGTGGTGGTGAGGTGATTGGTCTAACAGAGAGTCATTCAGACTGTTACTGTGGTGGTGGTGGTGAGGTGTGGTGGTGGTGGTGAGGTGATTGATCTAACAGAGAGAGTCATTCAGACTGTTACTGTGGTGGTGGTGAGGTGATTGGTCTAACAGAGAGAGTCATTCAGACTGTTACTGTGGTGGTGGTGAGGTGATTGATCTAACAGAGAGAGTCATTCAGACTGTTACTGTGGTGGTGGTGAGGTGATTGGTCTAACAGAGAGTCATTCAGACTGTTACTGTGGTGGTGGTGAGGTGATTGGTCTAACAGAGAGAGTCATTCAGACTGTTACTGTGGTGGTGGTGAGGTGATTGGTCTAACAGAGAGTCATTCAGACTGTTACTGTGGTGGTGGTGGTGAGGTGATTGATCTAACAGAGAGAGTCATTCAGACTGTTACTGTGGTGGTGGTGAGGTGATTGGTCTAACAGAGAGAGTCATTCAGACTGTTACTGTGGTGGTGGTGAGGTGATTGATCTAACAGAGAGAGTCATTCAGACTGTTACTGTGGTGGTGGTGAGGTGATTGGTCTAACAGAGAGTCATTCTGTGGTGGTGGTGAGACTGTTACTGTGGTGGTGGTGAGGTGATTGGTCTAACAGAGAGTCATTCAGACTGTTACTGTGGTGGTGGTGAGGTGATTGGTCTAACAGAGAGTCATTCAGACTGTTACTGTGGTGGTGGTGAGGTGATTGGTCTAACAGAGAGAGTCATTCAGACTGTTACTGTGGTGGTGGTGAGGTGATTGGTCTAACAGAGAGAGTCATTCAGACTGTTACTGTGGTGGTGGTGAGGTGATTGGTCTAACAGAGAGTCATTCAGACTGTTACTGTGGTGGTGGTGAGGTGATTGGTCTAACAGAGAGTCATTCAGACTGTTACTGTGGTGGTGGTGAGGTGATTGATCTAACAGAGAGTCATTCAGACTGTTACTGTGGTGGTGGTGAGGTGATTGGTCTAACAGAGAGTCATTCAGACTGTTACTGTGGTGGTGGTGAGGTGATTGGTCTAACAGAGAGTTATTCAGACTGTTACTGTGGTGGTGGTGAGGTGATTGGTCTAACAGAGAGAGTCATTCAGACTGTTACTGTGGTGGTGGTGAGGTGATTGGTCTAACAGAGAGAGTCATTCAGACTGTTACTGTGGTGGTGGTGAGGTGATTGGTCTAACAGAGAGTTATTCAGACTGTTACTGTGGTGGTGGTGAGGTGATTGGTCTAACAGAGAGTCATACAGACTGTTACTGTGGTGGTGGTGGTGAGGTGATTGATCTAACAGAGAGAGTCATACAGACTGTTACTGTGGTGGTGGTAAGGTGATTGGTCTAACAGAGAGTCATTCAGACTGTTACTGTGGTGGTGGTGAGGTGATTGGTCTAACAGAGAGTCATTCAGACTGTTACTGTGGTGGTGGTGAGGTGATTGATCTAACAGAGAGAGTCATACAGACTGTTACTGTGGTGGTTTTGAGGTGATTGGTCTAACAGAGAGTCATTCAGACTGTTACTGTGGTGGTGGTGAGGTGATTGGTCTAACAGAGAGAGTCATTCAGACTGTTACTGTGGTGGTGGTGAGGTGATTGGTCTAAGAGAGAGTCATTCAGACTGTTACTGTGGTGGTGGTGAGGTGATTGGTCTAACAGAGAGTCATTCAGACTGTTACTGTGGTGGTGGTGAGGTGATTGGTCTAACAGAGAGTCATTCAGACTGTTACTGTGGTGGTGGTGAGGTGATTGGTCTAACAGAGAGTCATTCAGACTGTTACTGTGGTGGTGGTGAGGTGATTGATCTAACAGAGAGTCATTCAGACTGTTACTGTGGTGGTGGTGAGGTGATTGGTCTAACAGAGAGTCATTCAGACTGTTACTGTGGTGGTGGTGAGGTGATTGATCTAACAGAGAGTCATTCAGACTGTTACTGTGGTGGTGGGGAGGTGATTGGTCTAACAGAGAGTAATTCAGACTGTTACTGTGGTGGTGGTGAGGTGATTGGTCTAACAGAGAGAGTCATTCAGACTGTTACTGTGGTGGTGGTGAGGTGATTGATCTAACAGAGAGAGTCATTCAGACTGTTACTGTGGTGGTGGTGAGGTGATTGGTCTAACAGAGAGAGAGTCATTCAGACTGTTACTGTGGTGGTGGTGAGGTGATTGATCTAAGAGAGAGAGAGTCATTCAGACTGTTACTGTGGTGGTGGTGAGGTGATTGATCTAACAGAGAGTCATTCAGACTGTTACTGTGGTGGTGGTGAGGTGATTGGTCTAAGAGAGAGAGAGTCATTCAGACTGTTACTGTGGTGGTGGTGAGGTGATTGATCTAAGAGAGAGAGAGTCATTCAGACTGTTACTGTGGTGGTGGTGAGGTGATTGATCTAACAGAGAGAGTCATACAGACTGTTACTGTGGTGGTGGTGAGGTGATTGGTCTAACAGAGAGTCATTCAGACTGTTACTGTGGTGGTGGTGAGGTGATTGGTCTAACAGAGAGTCATTCAGACTGTTACTATGGTGGTGGTGAGGTGATTGATCTAACAGAGAGAGTCATACAGACTGTTACTGTGGTGGTGGTGAGGTGATTGGTCTAACAGAGAGTCATTCAGACTGTTACTGTGGTGGTGGTGAGGTGATTGTTCTAACAGAGAGTCATTCAGACTGTTACTGTGGTGGTGGTGAGGTGATTGGTCTAAGAGAGAGTCATTCAGACTGTTACTGTGGTGGTGGTGAGGTGATTGGTCTAACAGAGAGTCATTCAGACTGTTACTGTGGTGGTGGTGAGGTGATTGATCTAACAGAGTCATTCAGACTGTTACTGTGGTGGTGGTGAGGTGATTGGTCTAACAGAGAGTCATTCAGACTGTTACTGTGGTGGTGGTGAGGTGATTGTTCTAACAGAGAGTCATTCAGACTGTTACTGTGGTGGTGGTGAGGTGATTGGTCTAAGAGAGAGTCATTCAGACTGTTACTGTGGTGGTGGTGAGGTGATTGGTCTAACAGAGAGTCATTCAGACTGTTACTGTGGTGGTGGTGAGGTGATTGATCTAACAGAGAGAGTCATTCAGACTGTTACTGTGGTGGTGGTGAGGTGATTGGTCTAACAGAGAGAGTCATTCAGACTGTTACTGTGGTGGTGGTGAGGTGATTGATCTAAGAGAGAGAGAGTCATTCAGACTGTTACTGTGGTGGTGGTGAGGTGATTGATCTAACAGAGAGTCATTCAGACTGTTACTGTGGTGGTGGTGAGGTGATTGGTCTAACAGAGAGTCATTCAGACTGTTACTGTGGTGGTGGTGAGGTGATTGATCTAACAGAGAGAGTCATACAGACTGTTACTGTGGTGGTGGTGAGGTGATTGGTCTAACAGAGAGTCATTCAGACTGTTACTGTGGTGGTGGTGAGGTGATTGGTCTAACAGAGAGAGTCATTCAGACTGTTACTGTGGTGGTGGTGAGGTGATTGGTCTAACAGAGAGTCATTCAGACTGTTACTGTGGTGGTGGTGAGGTGATTGGTCTAAGAGAGAGTCATTCAGACTGTTACTGTGGTGGTGGTGAGGTGATTGGTCTAACAGAGAGTCATTCAGACTGTTACTGTGGTGGTGGTGAGGTGATTGGTCTAACAGAGAGTCATTCAGACTGTTACTGTGGTGGTGGTGAGGTGATTGGTCTAACAGAGAGAGTCATTCAGACTGTTACTGTGGTGGTGGTGAGGTGATTGGTCTAACAGAGAGTTATTCAGACTGTTACTGTGGTGGTGGTGAGGTGATTGATCTAACAGAGAGTCATTCAGACTGTTACTGTGGTGGTGGTGAGGTGATTGATCTAACAGAGAGTCATTCAGACTGTTACTGTGGTGGTGGTGAGGTGATTGGTCTAACAGAGAGTCATTCAGACTGTTACTGTGGTGGTGGTGAGGTGATTGGTCTAACAGAGAGTCATTCAGACTGTTACTGTGGTGGTGGTGAGGTGATTGGTCTAACAGAGAGTCATTCAGACTGTTACTGTGGTGGTGGTGAGGTGATTGGTCTAACAGAGAGTCATTCAGACTGTTACTGTGGTGGTGGTGAGGTGATTGATCTAACAGAGAGTCATTCAGACTGTTACTGTGGTGGTGGTGAGGTGATTGATCTAACAGAGAGTCATTCAGACTGTTACTGTGGTGGTGGGGAGGTGATTGGTCTAACAGAGAGTAATTCAGACTGTTACTGTGGTGGTGGTGAGGTGATTGGTCTAACAGAGAGTCATTCAGACTGTTACTGTGGTGGTGGTGGTGAGGTGATTGGTCTAACAGAGAGAGAGTCATTCAGACTGTTACTGTGGTGGTGGTGAGGTGATTGATCTAAGAGAGAGAGAGTCATTCAGACTGTTACTGTGGTGGTGGTGAGGTGATTGATCTAAGAGAGAGAGAGTCATTCAGACTGTTACTGTGGTGGTGGTGAGGTGAATGATCTAAGAGAGAGAGAGTCATTCAGACTGTTACTGTGGTGGTGGTGAGGTGAATGATGTAAGAGAGAGAGAGTCATTCAGACTGTTACTGTGGTGGTGGTGAGGTGATTGATCTAACAGAGAGTCATTCAGACTGTTACTGTGGTGGTGGTGAGGTGATTGGTCTAACAGAGAGTCATACAGACTGTTACTGTGGTGGTGGTGAGGGGATTGGTCTAACAGAGAGTCATACAGACTGTTACTGTGGTGGTGGTGAGGTGATTGGTCTAACAGAGAGTCATTCAGACTGTTACTGTGGTGGTGGTGAGGTGATTGGTCTAACAGAGAGTCATACAGACTGTTACTGTGGTGGTGGTGAGGTGATTGGTCTAACAGAGAGTCATTCAGACTGTTACTGTGGTGGTGGTGAGGTGATTGGTCTAACAGAGAGAGTCATTCAGACTGTTACTGTGGTGGTGGTGAGGTGATTGGTCTAACAGAGAGAGTCATTCAGACTGTTACTGTGGTGGTGGTGAGGGGAATGATAATGGCTGTAGAAGGGAAAGGTTGGGTCTGAATGTTTTCATTTAAAGGAACATTGGGTCGTGTACAGAAACACTAGTCGTGGGGTAGGTGGCTTTAGCCCTAGTTCTGTGTTGACCTTCAGTGCTGGACGGCCATCCAACAGTCCAACTCATTAGATCTAACTGGACCACCATCACAATACTGTAGCTGAGCTCTGACGCGTTGGTAAAGCTAGTCTGGTTTGATGTGCGTGTTAAACGAGTGGATGGTAGTTAAAGCTGAGTGTGAGAAACAAATGACTTTTGAACGTGAGTGTAGTTTTGGCTGCTCTTACTCTGCTGATGTCCCGTGTGGTTCAGTTGGCATAGCGTCTGCAACGCGTGGGTTCGATTCTCACGGGGAACCAGTGCTAAAAAGTATGAAAATGTATGCACTCACTGTACTGTAAGTCTCTCTTGATAAGAGCGTCCACTAAATGATGTAAGTCTGTGGTGTAATAAGCATATCAATATAGTTAATACTGCACTGCCATCTAGTGGAATAGATCAGTAACTTCACTTGAATTTCCTATTATACTTTCTATTCTGAATGTACTAGATGTAGACTACTGTATCTTTGTAAAAAAGCTACAGTACAAAGCTGACCTATAAAGAGGACTGTAGTCATTGTGTATTTAGTGTGGTGACCACAGACAGGCTTCAGCTGACACCTCCAGGCTGTTTCACTGTGGACATATTATTCCTCATTCACTTCATGTTATTTAAAACACTTTAAATCAGCCTGTCTAAACTGAAAGGCCCATCTATCAGACCAGGAAGAGTTCAGGAGTCCCCCTCTTCCTCTCAGTCAGCAAGCTGAAGGTTTTAACTGTAGCAGCACCATCCCTCACTGTGTGTGTGTGTGTGTGTGTGTGTGTGTGTGTGTGTGTGTGTGTGTGTGTGTGTGTGTGTGTGTTGTCCGAAGTGCTGCCTCGGAGGAAAGCTTCTGTAATGAAGTCTGACACACACACACACACACACACGCACGCACGCAGACACACGCAGACACAGACACACACACACACACACACACACACACACACACACACACACACACACACACACACACACACGCACGCACGCAGACACACACACACACACACGCGCACGCAGACACACACACACGCGCACGCACGCACTCACACACACACACACACACACACACACACACACACACACACACACACGCACGCACGCACGCACGCAGACACACACACACACGCACGCAGACACACACACGCACGCACGCACACACACACACACACACACACACACACACACACACACACACACACACACACACACACACACACACACACACACACTGGCTCTCTACTCTGGGTCATTAGCTAGATGAAGGAGGAGATTTCATTTGATCAGAGAAATATGGGATCAGAGTCAAATGAATCCATTTGCTGGATAAGTGCTTAGTAAAGGGGTTGGTCTGTCCTCTGCAGTACTTATTAACTAGAAAGCTGCTGTGCTGTGTGTTTTCTGGGAACCAGCACAACATTCTTCACAACCCATTTTTATAACTATATACAATGTACCTAACCCCAACACCTAGCAGACCCCCTCCAACCTAACCCCCTCTACAACCCCTCTACAACCCCACCTAACCCCAACACACAGCAGACCCCCTCAAACCTGACCCCCTCTATAACCCCACCGAGCCCCAACACACAGGAGGCCCCCTCTAACCTGACCCCCTCTACAACCCCACCCTAACCCCAACACACAGGAAACGCCCTCTAACCTGACCCCCTCTATAACCCCACTTAGCCCCAACACACAGGAGACCCCCTCTAACCTGACCCCCTCTATAACCCTACCTAACCCCAACACACAGGAGGCCCCCTCTAACCTGACCCCCTCTATAACCCCACCTAACCCCAACACACAGGAAACGCCCTCTAACCTGACCCCCTCTATAACCCCACTTAGCCCCAACACACAGGAGACCCCATCTAACCTGACCCCCTCTATAACCTTACCTAACCCCAACACACAGCAGACCCCCTCAAACCTGACCCCCTCTATAACCCCACTTAACCCCAACACACAGCAGACCCCCTCTAACCTGACCCCCTCTACAACCCCACCTAGACCCAACACACAGGAGACCCCCTCTAATCTGACCCCCTCTATAACCCCACCTAGCCCCAACACACAGCAGACCCCCTCAAACCTGACCCCCTCTATAACCCCACTTAACCCCAACACACAGCAGACCCCCTCCAACCTAACCCCCTCTACAACCCCTCTACAACCCCACCTAACCCCAACACACAGCAGACCCCCTCAAACCTGACCCCCTCTATAACCCCACCTAGCCCCAACACACAGGAGGCCCCCTCTAACCTGACCCCCTCTACAACCCCACCTAGCCCCAACACACAGGAGACCCCCTCTAACCTGAACCCCTCTATATCCCCACCTAACCCCAACATGTAGCAGACCCCCTCTAACCTAACCCCCTCTACAACCCCACCTAACCCCAACACACAGGAGACCCCCTCTAATCTGACCCCCTCTATAACCCCACCTAGACCCAACACACAGGAGACCCCCTCTAATCTGACCCCCTCTATAACCCCACCTAGCCCCAACACACAGGAGACCTCCTCTAACCTGACCCCCTCTGTAACCCCACCTAACCCCAACACACAGGAGACCCCCTCTAACCTGACCCCCTCTATAATCCCACCTAGCCCCAACACACAGGAGACCCCCTCTAACCTGAACCCCTCTATAACCCTACCTGACCACAACACACAGGAGACCCCATCTAACCTGACCCCCTCTATAACCTTACCTAACCCCAACACACAGCAGACCCCCTCAAACCTGACCCCCTCTATAACCCCACTTAACCCCAACACACAGCAGACCTCCTCTAACCTGACCCCCTCTACATCCCCACTTAACCCCAACACACAGCAGACCCCTCTAACCTGACCCCCTCTATAACCCCACCTAACCCCAACACACAGCAGACCCCCTCTACAACCCCACCTAGCCCCAACACACATCAGATCCCTCTACAACCCCACGTAACCCCAGCACACAGCAGTCCCTCTACAACCCCACCTAACCCCAACACACAGCAGATCCCCTCTACAACCCCACCTAGCCCCAACACACAGGAGACCCCCTCTAACCTGACCCCCTCTATAACCCTACCTAACCACAACACACAGGAGACCCCCTCTAACCTGACCCCCTCTATAACCCCACCTAACCCCAACACACAGGAGACCCCTCTAACCTGACCCCCTCTATAACCCCACCTAGCCCCAACACACAGGAGACCCCCTCTAACCTGACCCGCTCTATAACCGCACCTAGCCCCAACACACAGGAGACCCCCTCTAACCTGAACCCCTCTATATCCCCACCTAACCCCAACAGGTAGCAGACCCCCTCTAACCTAACCCCCTCTACAACCCCACCTAACCCCAACACACAGGAGACCCCCTCTAACCTGACCCCCTCTATAACCACACCTAGCCCCAACACACAGGAGACCCCCTCTAACCTGACCCCCTCTGTAACCCTACCTAACCCCAACACACAGGAGACCCCCTCTAACCTGAACCCCTCTATAACCCTACCTGACCACAACACACAGGAGACCCCATCTAACCTGACCCCCTCTACAACCCCACCTAACCCCAACACACATCAGACCCCTCTACAACCCCACGTAACCCCAACACACAGCAGTCCCTCTACAACCCCACCTAACCCCAACACACAGCAGATCCCCTCTACAACCCCACCTAGCCCCAACACACAGGAGACCCCTCTAACCTGACCCCTCTATAACCCTACCTAACCACAACACACAGGAGACCCCCTCTAACCTGACCCCTCTATAACCCCACCTAACCCCAACACACAGGAGACCCCTCTAACCTGACCCCCTCTATAACCCCACCTAGCCCCAACACACAGGAGACCCCTCTAACCTGGCCCCCTCTATAACCCCACTAGCCCCAACACACAGGAGACCCCCTCTAACCTGACCCGCTCTATAACCCCACCTAGCCCCAACACACAGGAGACCCCCTCTAACCTGAACCCCTCTATATCCCCACCTAACCCCAACAGGTAGCAGACCCCCTCTAACCCTAACCCCCTCTACAACCCCACCTAACCCCAACACACAGGAGACCCCCTCTAACCTGACCCCTCTATAACCCCACCTAGCCCCAACACACAGGAGACCCCTCTAACCTGACCCCTCTGTAACCCTACCTAACCCCAACACACAGGAGACCCCCTCTAACCTGACCCCCTCTATAACCCCACTTAGCCCCAACACACAGGAGACCCCCTCTAACCTGACCCCCTCTGTAACCCTACCTAACCCCAACACACAGGAGACCCCCTCTAACCTGAACCCCTCTATAACCCTACCTGACCACAACACACAGGAGACCCCATCTAACCTGACCCCCTCTATAACCCCACCTAACCCCAACACACATCAGACCCCCTCTACAACCCCACGTAACCCCAACACACAGCAGTCCCTTTACAAACCCACCTAACCCCAACACACAGCAGATCCCCTCTACAACCCCACCTAGCCCCAACACACAGGAGACCCCCTCTAACCTGACCCCCTCTATAACCCTACCTAACCACAACACACAGGAGACCCCCTCTAACCTGACCCCCTCTATAACCCCACCTAACCCCAACACACAGGAGACCCCTCTAACCTGACCCCCTCTATAACCCTACCTAACCACAACACACAGGAGACCACCTCTAACCTGAACCCCTCTATATCCCCACCTAACCCCAACAGGTAGCAGACCCCCTCTAACCTAACCCCCTCTACAACCCCACCTAACCCCAACACACAGGATACCCCCTCTAACCTGACCCCCTCTATAACCCCACCTAGCCCCAACACACAGGAGACCCCCTCTAACCTGACCCCCTCTGTAACCCTACCTAACCCCAACACACAGGAGACCCCCTCTAACCTGACCCCCTCTATAACCCCACTTAGCCCCAACAGACAGGAGACCCCCTCTAACCTGACCCCCTCTATAACCCTACCTGACCACAACACACAGGAGACCCCATCTAACCTGACCCCCTCTACAACCCCACCTAAACCCAACACACAGCAGACCCCTCAAACCTGACCCCCTCTATAACCCCACCTAACCCCAACACACATCAGACCCCCTCTACAACCCCACCTAACCCCAACACACAGCAGACCCCTCTACAACCCCACATAACCCCAACACACAGCAGACCCCCTCTACAACCCCACCTAACCCCAACACACAGCAGATCCCCTCTACAACCCCACCTAACCCCAACACACAGCAGACCCCTCTACAACCCCACCTAACCCCAACACACAGCAGACCCCCTCTACAACCCCACCTAACCCCAACACACAGCAGACCCCTCTACAACCCCACCTAACCCCAACACACAGCAGATCCCCTCTACAACCCCACCTAACCCCAACACACAGCAGACCCCTCTACAACCCCACCTAACCCCAACACACAGCAGATCCCCTCTACAACCCCACCTAACCCCAACACACAGCAGATCACAACCTGATAACATGCTGATGAGATAGTGATTAGATAGTGATGATCACCAGACACAGCCCACGAGGAGGAACAATACAGTCCGCTGTCATCTTTTTGTCCCTCATTGTCCACTATGTCCTTCCTGCTACAACCCACCAGCCAGGTCTTAAGGGGTCAGCATGTTTCAGTTCGGCTGGCGCCTAGCTAGGTGAAACCAATGAGGTGCTCGCATACTCCCTTAAAAGACCTTCACTTAAAAATGAGAAGAAAGCAGAAATAGTCCATTTCAGAATTAATCTTAAGATAACTCAAGAAATCTGTTTTTAATTTGACATCTGTCTAAGATGTTTGGTGCAGTATTTGTCAATTAAAAAATGTGCATGAAAACTAGTCGTCTCTCGTTGATTGACAACAAAGACTTGAAGAACCCTACTGTTGACCAACCACCTACTGAAGAACCCTACTGTTGACCAACCACCTACTGAAGAACCCTACTGTTGACCAACCACCTACTGAAGAACCCTACTGTTGACCAACCACCTACTGAAGAACCCTACTGTTGACCAACCACCTACTGAAGAACCCTACTGTTGACCAACCACCTACTGAAGAACCCTACTGTTGACCAACCACCTACTGAAGAACCCTACTGTTGACCAACCACCTACTGAAGAACCATACTGTTGACCATTCACCTACTGAAGAACCCTACTGTTGACCAACCACCTACTGAAGAACCCTACTGTTGACCAACCACCTACTGAAGAACCCTACTGTTGACCAACCACCTACTGAAGAACCCTACTGTTGACCATCCACCTACTGAAGAACCCTACTGTTGACCAACCACCTACTGAAGAACCCTACTGTTGACCATTCACCTACTGAAGAACCCTACTGTTGACCATTCACCGACGAAGGGGCATAGACTTCAGCTAACAACTTTGGCTTGTTGTGTGCTCAAACAAAAAGGTCACTAAATGTTGTCATAATATATGCCCAAACTCTTCTGAACTGTTTCAGCTGGGAAGCATGTGGACGCCTTTAGGGTGAGGGATGAGGCGTAGAGGAGGAGGGAGGAGGGGGAGGCAGAGAGGAGGAGGGAGGAGGCAGAGAGGAGGAGGGAGAGGAGGGGGAGGCAGAGAGGAGGAGGGAGAGTGGAGTAGCCGAACACTGCCACCTGTTGGTGAAATGTTGGTATTGCACATGCAACATGGCATGAGGAGCCTCTCTCTCTCTCTCTCTCTCTCTCTCTCTCTCTCTCTCTGCCTCTATTTCTCTCTCTCCATCTCTCTCTCTCTGCCTCTATTTCTCTCTCTATCCATCTCTCTCTCCGCCTCTATTTCTCTCTCTCCATTTCTCTCTCTCTGCCTCTATTTCTCTCTCTCTCCATCTCTCTCTCTCTGCCTCTATTTCTCTTGCTCCATCTCACTCGCTCTCTATTTCTCTCTCTCTCCGTCTCTCTCGCCCTCCTCTCTCTGCCTCTATTTCTCTTTCTCCCTCCCTCTCTGCCTCTATTTTGCTCTCTACCTCTATTTAACTCTCCCTGCCTCTTTCTTTCTCTCTCTCTCTGTCTCCATTTCTCTCTCTCTCTCTCTCTCTCTCTCTCTCTCTCTCTCTCTCTATGTATCTCTCAATTTAATTATATTTGCTTTATTGGCATGATGTAACAATGTATATATTTCCAAATCTGACTTTGGATATTTACAATATTAGCATAATAAGAATCAAAATTGTCAATGGGACAACAGTAACAACAGTAACCAAGGGTCAAAATAACCATACATTCAACAATAACAATAAGCATACAGTAGAATACATGTGCAGGTTGATTGGTCACAGCGCTCTGCGTCCTCCCCCAACAGGACGGGTAGCCTATCCTCATCAGTGAGGTCTTTGAAATGACACTGTAATTGTTTTATATTTTTGACATGTTGTCAGGAAATGCAGCTCCGTCTCAGGTTCTGCTGCAGTGGTTGTACAGCCTTTCCTCTACAGGGAGCCAGGTTCTGCTGTGGTGCAGTGGTTGTACAGCCTTTCCTCTACAGGGAGCCAGGTTCTGCTGTGGTGCAGTGGTTGTACAGCCTTTCCTCTACAGGGAGCCAGGTTCTGCTGTGGTGCAGTGGTTGTACAGCCTTTCCTCTACAGGGAGCCAGGTTCTGCTGTGGTGCAGTGGTTGTACAGCCTTTCCTCTACAGGGAGCCAGGTTCTGCTGTGGTGCAGTGGTTGTACAGCCTTTCCTCTACAGGGAGCCAGGTTCTGCTGTGGTGCAGTGGTTGTACAGCCTTTCCTCTACAGGGAGCCAGGTTTTCCTGTGGTGCAGTGGTTGCACAGCCTTTCCTCTACAGGGAGCCAGGTTTTCCTGTGGTGCAGTGGTTGCACAGCCTTTCCTCTACAGGGAGCCAGGTTTTCCTGTGTCTACCCTTCTCAATGGCAAGGCTGTGCTCACTGAGCCTGTACTTTGTCAAGGTTTTTCTAAGGTCTTGATCAGTAACCATGGACAAATAGTTAGCCACGGTGTACTGTTGATTTAGGGCCAGATAGCACTGCATTTTGCTTTGTGCTTGTGTTTGTGTTTCCCAATAAGCAATGTAGTTTTGTTTTGACTGTGTTGTAATTTGTTTTATTCTGATTGATTGGATGTTCTGGTCCTGAGGCTTCAGTGTGTTAGTCTGTCTCTCTATCGCTCTCTCTCCCTCTCTCTCTCTCTCTTGCTCTCTCTCTCTCTCCCTCTCTCTCTCTCTCTCTATCTATGTATCTCTCTCTATGTTTCTCTCACTGTCTCTCCCTCTCACACTCTCTCTCTCTTTCTCTCTTTCTTTCTCTCTTTCTCTCTTTCTCTTTCTCCCCCTCTCCATCTCTTTTTTCCTCTGTTCTCTCCCAGCCAGACACAAATCTGCCAGATTCACTACGAGCTTCGATGCCCCAAATAGACAGATTAAAGACAGTCTGAGAAGGCCATTTGTGAACCCTAAGAGTTTGTGTGATTCTCAGCAGTGGTACTAGTCCATGGCTGTGTGTGTGATTCTCAGATCTGTGTTTTCATCAGTGGCACCTCTCGCTGTGTTGCTTGGCAGGAAAAATGCTGCAATTTTTTCTCCTCTGCCCCCGCAGACTCCCCACTGCAGTCACACACACACACACACACACACACACACACACACACACACACACACACACACACACACACACACACACACACACACACACACACACACACACACACACACACACACACACACACACACACACACACACACACACACACACACACACACACACACACACACACACACACAAACACAGGGGTGTATACGTGGATTATCTGTCTGTAGTAGAGCTGAAAAGTTAACATTTAGAGCTGAAAAGGTCTGAGGCACTGCCTGCATTCACAAGCACCCTCTGTCTCAGTCACAGTCAGTGTGTGTGTGTGTGTATGCGTGTGTGTGTGTGTGTGTGTGTGTGTGTGTGTGTGTGTGTGTGTGTGTGTGTGTGTGTATGCGTGTGTGTGCACGTGCGCGCGCTCGTGTGTGCCTGTGTACATGCATGTACAGTATGCGCGTGTGTGGCTTTAAATCTACTGATCATCACAAGAGGCTATAGGGTTATACCACAGATAGATGTGAAGCATCCGGTTTGCGCTTCATCTCACTACCAAATATGGTAGTGAGAGGAAGCCCACTGGCCAGCAGTGAGAGAAGATGGAACGAGATGGCTTTTGGCTGACATTTTGACGATTTGAGTTATTGTCACACGCACTTCACAGAGGAGGCGTTCTCTAACAGAGAAATATGCAGATGTCTGCTAGAATGCGCCAATAGGATCTCGCTCATGCTTGGCTCTGCCCAGCTCCTTGCTTGTTCTGCCCACTATGACTTATTTGTTCCCATTGGAAACGACAGGCTGTGGTCTATCTTGGTTTAGTTATACACATCTTTGGTTATACTCAGCTCCCTACATCCATTAAGAGGCTGGATCGTTAGTCACATGACTTAGTAAAACCTCATTCCATCTAGATGTTCTAAAAGGCCTGAGATAGATGTCCAGCTCAGAGAGATGTCCATAGTGTCAGAAAAACACTGTTCTGCTTCCATTCAGCAACCACCCCTCCATCCCAGTAGTGAACCTATTCACACACACTGACCATCTGTCAGTAGTAAACCTATTCACACACTGACCATCTGTCAGTAGTGAACCTATTCACACACACTGACCATCTGTCAGTAGTGAACCTATTCACACACACTGACCATCTGTCAGTAGTGAACCTATTCACACACTGACCATCTGTCAGTAGTGAACCTATTCACACACTGACCATCTGTCAGTAGTGAACCTATTCACACACTGACCATCTGTCAGTAATAAACCTATTCACACACACTGACCATCTGTCAGTAGTGAACCTATTCACACACTGACCATCTGTCAGTAGTGAACCTATTCACACACTGACCATCTGCCAGTAATAAACCTATTCACACACACTGACCATCTGCCAGTAGTGAACCTATTCACACACACTGACCATCTGTCAGTAGTGAACCTATTCACACACACTGACCATCTGTCAGTAGTGAACCTATTCACACACACTGACCATCTGTCAGTAGTGAACCTATTCACACACACTGACCATCTGCCAGTAGTGAACCTATTCACACACTGACCATCTGTCAGTAGTGAACCTATTCACACACTGACCATCTGCCAGTAGTGAACCTATTCACACACTGACCATCTGTCAGTAGTGAACCTATTCACACACACTGACCATCTGCCAGTAGTGAACCTATTCACACACTGACCATCTGCCAGTAGTGAACCTATTCACACACACTGACAATCTGCCAGTAGTGAACCTATTCACACACACTGACCATCTGCCAGTAGTGAACCTATTCACACACACTGACCATCTGTCAGTAGTGAACCTATTCACACACACTGACCATCTGTCAGTAGTGAACCTATTCACACACACTGACCATCTGTCAGTAGTGAACCTATTCACACACACTGACCATCTGCCAGTAGTGAACCTATTCACACACTGACCATCTGCCAGTAGTGAACCTATTCACACACTGACCATCTGCCAGTAGTGAACCTATTCACACACACTGACCATCTGTCAGTAGTGAACCTATTCACACACACTGACCATCTGCCAGTAGTGAACCTATTCACACACTGACCATCTGTCAGTAGTGAACCTATTCACACACACTGACCATCTGTCAGTAGTGAACCTATTCACACACTGACCATCTGTCAGTAATAAACCTATTCACACACTGACCATCTGTCAGTAGTGAACCTATTCACACACTGACCATCTGTCAGTAATAAACCTATTCACACACTGACCATATGTCAGTAGTGAACCTATTCACACACTGACCATCTGTCAGTAATAAACCTATTCACACACACTGACCATCTGTCAGTAGTGAACCTATTCACACACTGACCATCTGTCAGTAATAAACCTATTCACACACTGACCATCTGTCAGTAGTGAACCTATTCACACACTGACCATCTGTCAGTAGTGAACCTATTCACACACACTGACCATCTGTCAGTAGTGAACCTATTCACACACACTGACCATCTGTCAGTAGTGAACCTATTCACACACTGACCATCTGTCAGTAATAAACCTATTCACACACTGACCATCTGTCAGTAGTGAACCTATTCACACACTGACCATCTGCCAGTAATAAACCTATTCACACACACTGACCATCTGCCAGTAGTGAACCTATTCACACACACTGACCATCTGCCAGTAGTGAACCTATTCACACACTGACCATCTGCCAGTAGTGAACCTATTCACACACTGACCATCTGTGAGGAGTAAACCTATTCACACACTGACCATCTGTCAGTAGTGAACCTATTCACACACACTGACCATCTGTCAGTAGTGAACCTATTCACACACACTGACCATCTGTCAGTAGTGAACCTATTCACACACACTGACCATCTGCCAGTAGTGAACCTATTCACACACTGACCATCTGCCAGTAGTGAACCTATTCACACACTGACCATCTGACAGTAGTGAACCTATTCACACACACTGACCATCTGTCAGTAGTGAACCTATTCACACACACTGACCATCTGCCAGTAGTGAACCTATTCACACACTGACCATCTGTCAGTAGTGAACCTATTCACACACACTGACCATCTGTCAGTAGTGAACCTATTCACACACTGACCATCTGTCAGTAATAAACCTATTCACACACTGACCATCTGTCAGTAGTGAACCTATTCACACACACTGACCATCTGTCAGTAGTGAACCTATTCACACACACTGACCATCTGCCAGTAGTGAACCTATTCACACACTGACCATCTGCCAGTAGTGAACCTATTCACACACTGACCATCTGCCAGTAGTGAACCTATTCACACACACTGACCATCTGTCAGTAGTGAACCTATTCACACACACTGACCATCTGTCAGTAATAAACCTATTCACACACTGACCATCTGTCAGTAGTGAACCTATTCACACACTGACCATCTGCCAGTAATAAACCTATTCACACACACTGACCATCTGCCAGTAGTGAACCTATTCACACACACTGACCATCTGCCAGTAGTGAACCTATTCACACACTGACCATCTGCCAGTAGTGAACCTATTCACACACTGACCATCTGTGAGGAGTAAACCTATTCACACACTGACCATCTGCCAGTAGTGAACCTATTCACACACTGACCATCTGCCAGTAGTGAACCTATTCACACACTGACCATCTGCCAGTAGTGAACCTATTCACACACACTGACCATCTGTCAGTAGTGAACCTATTCACACACACTGACCATCTGTCAGTAGTGAACCTATTCACACACACTGACCATCTGTCAGTAGTGAACCTATTCACACACACTGACCATCTGCCAGTAGTGAACCTATTCACACACTGACCATCTGCCAGTAGTGAACCTATTCACACACTGACCATCTGCCAGTAGTGAACCTATTCACACACACTGACCATCTGTCAGTAGTGAACCTATTCACACACACTGACCATCTGCCAGTAGTGAACCTATTCACACACTGACCATCTGTCAGTAGTGAACCTATTCACACACACTGACCATCTGTCAGTAGTGAACCTATTCACACACTGACCATCTGTCAGTAATAAACCTATTCACACACTGACCATCTGTCAGTAGTGAACCTATTCACACACACTGACCATCTGTCAGTAGTGAACCTATTCACACACACTGACCATCTGCCAGTAGTGAACCTATTCACACACTGACCATCTGCCAGTAGTGAACCTATTCACACACTGACCATCTGCCAGTAGTGAACCTATTCACACACACTGACCATCTGTCAGTAGTGAACCTATTCACACACACTGACCATCTGCCAGTAGTGAACCTATTCACACACTGACCATCTGTCAGTAGTGAACCTATTCACACACACTGACCATCTGTCAGTAGTGAACCTATTCACACACTGACCATCTGTCAGTAATAAACCTATTCACACACTGACCATCTGTCAGTAGTGAACCTATTCACACACACTGACCATCTGTCAGTAGTGAACCTATTCACACACACTGACCATCTGCCAGTAGTGAACCTATTCACACACACTGACCATCTGCCAGTAGTGAACCTATTCACAAACTGACCATCTGTCAGTAGTGAACCTATTCACACACACTGACCATCTGCCAGTAGTGAACCTATTCACAAACTGACCATCTGTCAGTAGTGAACCTATTCACACACACTGGC
Organism: Oncorhynchus masou masou; assembly: GCF_036934945.1. Taxonomy (NCBI): domain Eukaryota; kingdom Metazoa; phylum Chordata; class Actinopteri; order Salmoniformes; family Salmonidae; genus Oncorhynchus; species Oncorhynchus masou. Next base: position 119,177 of record NW_027005625.1, on the reverse strand, counting down.
CATCTGTCAGTAGTGAACCTATTCACACACACTGACCATCTGTCAGTAGTGAACCTATTCACACACACTGACCATCTGCCAGTAGTGAACCTATTCACACACTGACCATCTGTCAGTAGTGAACCTATTCACACACACTGACCATCTGTCAGTAGTGAACCTATTCACACACTGACCATCTGTCAGTAATAAACCTATTCACACACTGACCATCTGTCAGTAGTGAACCTATTCACACACTGACCATCTGTCAGTAATAAACCTATTCACACACTGACCATATGTCAGTAGTGAACCTATTCACACACTGACCATCTGTCAGTAATAAACCTATTCACACACACTGACCATCTGTCAGTAGTGAACCTATTCACACACTGACCATCTGTCAGTAATAAACCTATTCACACACTGACCATCTGTCAGTAGTGAACCTATTCACACACTGACCATCTGTCAGTAGTGAACCTATTCACACACACTGACCATCTGTCAGTAGTGAACCTATTCACACACACTGACCATCTGTCAGTAGTGAACCTATTCACACACTGACCATCTGTCAGTAATAAACCTATTCACACACTGACCATCTGTCAGTAGTGAACCTATTCACACACTGACCATCTGTCAGTAGTGAACCTATTCACACACACCGACCATCTGTCAGTAGTGAACCTATTCACACACTGACCATCTGTCAGTAGTGAACCTATTCACACACTGACCATCTGTCAGTAGTGAACCTATTCACACACACTGACCATCTGTCAGTAGTGAACCTATTCACACACTGACCATCTGTCAGTAATAAACCTATTCACACACTGACCATCTGTCAGTAGTGAACCTATTCACACACTGACCATCTGCCAGTAATAAACCTATTCACACACACTGACCATCTGTCAGTAGTGAACCTATTCACACACACTGACCATCTGCCAGTAGTGAACCTATTCACACACACTGACCATCTGCCAGTAGTGAACCTATTCACACACTGACCATCTGTCAGTAGTGAACCTATTCACACACACTGACCATCTGTCAGTAGTGAACCTATTCACACACTGACCATCTGTCAGTAATAAACCTATTCACACACTGACCATCTGTCAGTAGTGAACCTATTCACACACACTGACCATCTGTCAGTAGTGAACCTATTCACACACACTGACCATCTGCCAGTAGTGAACCTATTCACACACACTGACCATCTGCCAGTAGTGAACCTATTCACAAACTGACCATCTGTCAGTAGTGAACCTATTCACACACACTGACCATCTGCCAGTAGTGAACCTATTCACAAACTGACCATCTGTCAGTAGTGAACCTATTCACACACACTGGCCATCTGTCAGTAGTGAACCTATTCACACACACTGACCATCTGTCAGTAGTGAACCTATTCACACACACTGACCATCTGCCAGTAGTGAACCTATTCACACACTGACCATCTGTCAGTAGTGAACCTATTCACACACACTGACCATCTGTCAGTAGTGAACCTATTCACACACTGACCATCTGTCAGTAATAAACCTATTCACACACTGACCATCTGTCAGTAGTGAACCTATTCACACACTGACCATCTGTCAGTAATAAACCTATTCACACACTGACCATATGTCAGTAGTGAACCTATTCACACACTGACCATCTGTCAGTAATAAACCTATTCACACACACTGACCATCTGTCAGTAGTGAACCTATTCACACACTGACCATCTGTCAGTAATAAACCTATTCACACACTGACCATCTGTCAGTAGTGAACCTATTCACACACTGACCATCTGTCAGTAGTGAACCTATTCACACACACTGACCATCTGTCAGTAGTGAACCTATTCACACACACTGACCATCTGTCAGTAGTGAACCTATTCACACACTGACCATCTGTCAGTAATAAACCTATTCACACACTGACCATCTGTCAGTAGTGAACCTATTCACACACTGACCATCTGTCAGTAGTGAACCTATTCACACACACCGACCATCTGCCAGTAGTGAACCTATTCACACACTGACCATCTGCCAGTAGTGAACCTATTCACACACACTGACCATCTGTCAGTAGTGAACCTATTCACACACACTGACCATCTGTCAGTAGTGAACCTATTCACACACACTGACCATCTGTCAGTAGTGAACCTATTCACACACTGACCATCTGTCAGTAATAAACCTATTCACACACTGACCATCTGTCAGTAGTGAACCTATTCACACACACTGACCATCTGTCAGTAGTGAACCTATTCACACACACTGACCATCTGCCAGTAGTGAACCTATTCACACACACTGACCATCTGCCAGTAGTGAACCTATTCACACACTGACCATCTGTCAGTAGTGAACCTATTCACACACACTGGCCATCTGTCAGTAGTGAACCTATTCACACACACTGACCATCTGTCAGTAGTGAACCTATTCACACACACTGACCATCTGCCAGTAGTGAACCTATTCACACACTGACCATCTGTCAGTAGTGAACCTATTCACACACACTGACCATCTGTCAGTAGTGAACCTATTCACACACTGACCATCTGTCAGTAATAAACCTATTCACACACTGACCATCTGTCAGTAGTGAACCTATTCACACACTGACCATCTGTCAGTAATAAACCTATTCACACACTGACCATATGTCAGTAGTGAACCTATTCACACACTGACCATCTGTCAGTAATAAACCTATTCACACACACTGACCATCTGTCAGTAGTGAACCTATTCACACACTGACCATCTGTCAGTAATAAACCTATTCACACACTGACCATCTGTCAGTAGTGAACCTATTCACACACTGACCATCTGTCAGTAGTGAACCTATTCACACACACTGACCATCTGTCAGTAGTGAACCTATTCACACACACTGACCATCTGTCAGTAGTGAACCTATTCACACACTGACCATCTGTCAGTAATAAACCTATTCACACACTGACCATCTGTCAGTAGTGAACCTATTCACACACTGACCATCTGCCAGTAATAAACCTATTCACACACACTGACCATCTGCCAGTAGTGAACCTATTCACACACACTGACCATCTGCCAGTAGTGAACCTATTCACACACTGACCATCTGCCAGTAGTGAACCTATTCACACACTGACCATCTGTGAGGAGTAAACCTATTCACACACTGACCATCTGCCAGTAGTGAACCTATTCACACACTGACCATCTGCCAGTAGTGAACCTATTCACACACTGACCATCTGCCAGTAGTGAACCTATTCACACACACTGACCATCTGTCAGTAGTGAACCTATTCACACACACTGACCATCTGTCAGTAGTGAACCTATTCACACACACTGACCATCTGTCAGTAGTGAACCTATTCACACACACTGACCATCTGCCAGTAGTGAACCTATTCACACACTGACCATCTGCCAGTAGTGAACCTATTCACACACTGACCATCTGCCAGTAGTGAACCTATTCACACACACTGACCATCTGTCAGTAGTGAACCTATTCACACACACTGACCATCTGCCAGTAGTGAACCTATTCACACACTGACCATCTGTCAGTAGTGAACCTATTCACACACACTGACCATCTGTCAGTAGTGAACCTATTCACACACTGACCATCTGTCAGTAATAAACCTATTCACACACTGACCATCTGTCAGTAGTGAACCTATTCACACACACTGACCATCTGTCAGTAGTGAACCTATTCACACACACTGACCATCTGCCAGTAGTGAACCTATTCACACACACTGACCATCTGCCAGTAGTGAACCTATTCACAAACTGACCATCTGTCAGTAGTGAACCTATTCACACACACTGGCCATCTGTCAGTAGTGAACCTATTCACACACACTGACCATCTGTCAGTAGTGAACCTATTCACACACACTGACCATCTGCCAGTAGTGAACCTATTCACACACTGACCATCTGTCAGTAGTGAACCTATTCACACACACTGACCATCTGTCAGTAGTGAACCTATTCACACACTGACCATCTGTCAGTAATAAACCTATTCACACACTGACCATCTGTCAGTAGTGAACCTATTCACACACTGACCATCTGTCAGTAATAAACCTATTCACACACTGACCATATGTCAGTAGTGAACCTATTCACACACTGACCATCTGTCAGTAATAAACCTATTCACACACACTGACCATCTGTCAGTAGTGAACCCTATTCACACACTGACCATCTGTCAGTAATAAACCTATTCACACACTGACCATCTGTCAGTAGTGAACCTATTCACACACTGACCATCTGTCAGTAGTGAACCTATTCACACACACTGACCATCTGTCAGTAGTGAACCTATTCACACACACTGACCATCTGTCAGTAGTGAACCTATTCACACACTGACCATCTGTCAGTAATAAACCTATTCACACACTGACCATCTGTCAGTAGTGAACCTATTCACACACTGACCATCTGTCAGTAGTGAACCTATTCACACACACCGACCATCTGTCAGTAGTGAACCTATTCACACACTGACCATCTGTCAGTAGTGAACCTATTCACACACTGACCATCTGTCAGTAGTGAACCTATTCACACACACTGACCATCTGTCAGTAGTGAACCTATTCACACACTGACCATCTGTCAGTAATAAACCTATTCACACACTGACCATCTGTCAGTAGTGAACCTATTCACACACTGACCATCTGCCAGTAATAAACCTATTCACACACACTGACCATCTGTCAGTAGTGAACCTATTCACACACACTGACCATCTGCCAGTAGTGAACCTATTCACACACACTGACCATCTGCCAGTAGTGAACCTATTCACACACTGACCATCTGCCAGTAGTGAACCTATTCACACACTGACCATCTGCCAGTAGTGAACCTATTCACACACACTGACCATCTGTCAGTAGTGAACCTATTCACACACTGACCATCTGTCAGTAGTGAACCTATTCACACACACTGACCATCTGTCAGTAGTGAACCTATTCACACACTGACCATCTGTCAGTAATAAACCTATTCACACACTGACCATCTGTCAGTAGTGAACCTATTCACACACTGACCATCTGTCAGTAGTGAACCTATTCACACACACTGACCATCTGTCAGTAGTGAACCTATTCACACACTGACCATCTGTCAGTAGTGAACCTATTCACACACACTGACCATCTGTCAGTAGTGAACCTATTCACACACACTGACCATCTGTCAGTAGTGAACCTATTCACACACACTGACCATCTGCCAGTAGTGAACCTATTCACACACACTGACCATCTGCCAGTAGTGAACCTATTCACACACTGACCATCTGCCAGTAGTGAACCTATTCACACACTGACCATCTGCCAGTAGTGAACCTATTCACACACACTGACCATCTGTCAGTAGTGAACCTATTCACACACACTGACCATCTGTCAGTAGTGAACCTATTCACACACACTGACCATCTGTCAGTAGTGAACCTATTCACACACTGACCATCTGTCAGTAATAAACCTATTCACACACTGACCATCTGTCAGTAGTGAACCTATTCACACACTGACCATCTGTCAGTAGTGAACCTATTCACACACACTGACCATCTGTCAGTAGTGAACCTATTCACACACTGACCATCTGTCAGTAGTGAACCTATTCACACACTGACCATCTGTCAGTAGTGAACCTATTCACACACACTGACCATCTGTCAGTAGTGAACCTATTCACACACTGACCATCTGTCAGTAATAAACCTATTCACACACTGACCATCTGTCAGTAGTGAACCTATTCACACACTGACCATCTGCCAGTAATAAACCTATTCACACACACTGACCATCTGCCAGTAGTGAACCTATTCACACACTGACCATCTGCCAGTAGTGAACCTATTCACACACTGACCATCTGCCAGTAGTGAACCTATTCACACACACTGACCATCTGTCAGTAGTGAACCTATTCACACACACTGACCATCTGTCATAGTGAACCTATTCACACACACTGACCATCTGTCAGTAGTGAACCTATTCACACACACTGACCATCTGTCAGTAGTGAACCTATTCACACACACTGACCATCTGTCAGTAGTGAACCTATTCACACACACTGACCATCTGCCAGTAGTGAACCTATTCACACACACTGACCATCTGTCAGTAGTGAACCTATTCACACACACTGACCATCTGTCAGTAGTGAACCTATTCACACACACTGACCATCTGTCAGTAGTGAACCTATTCACACACACTGACCATCTGTCAGTAGTGAACCTATTCACACACACTGACCATCTGTCAGTAGTGAACCTATTCACACACACTGACCATCTGTCAGTAGTGAACCTATTCACACACACTGACCATCTGTCAGTAGTGAACCTATTCACACACACTGACCATCTGTCAGTAGTGAACCTATTCACACACTGACCATCTGTCAGTAGTGAACCTATTCACACACACTGACCATCTGTCAGTAGTGAACCTATTCACACACACTGACCATCTGCCAGTAGTGAACCTATTCACACACTGACCATCTGCCAGTAATAAACCTATTCACACACTGACCATCTGTCAGGAGTGAACCTATTCACACACACTGACCATCTGTCAGTAGTGAACCTATTCACACACTGACCATCTGTCAGTAGTGAACCTATTCACACACACTGACCATCTGCCAGTAATAAACCTAGTCACACACACTGACCATCTGCCAGTAGTGAACCTATTCACACACTGACCATCTGTGAGGAGTAAACCTATTCACACACTGACCATCTGCCAGTAATGAACCTATTCACACACACTGACCATCTGTCAGTAGTGAACCTTTTCACACACTGACCATCTGTCAGTAGTGAACCTATTCGCACACTGACCATCTGTCAGTAGTGAACCTATTCACACACACTGACCATCTGTCAGTAGTGAACCTATTCACACACTGACCATCTGCCAGTAATAAACCTATTCACACACTGACCATCTGCCAGTAGTGAACCTATTCACACACTGACCATCTGCCAGTAGTGAACCTATTCACACACTGACCATCTGCCAGTAATAAACCTATTCACACACTGACCATCTGTCAGTAGTGAACCTATTCACACACACTGACCATCTGTCAGGAGTGAACCTATTCACACACACTGACCATCTGTCAGTAGTGAACCTATTCACACACACTGACCATCTGCCAGTAATAAACCTATTCACACACTGACCATCTGCCAGTAATAAACCTATTCACACACACTGACCATCTGTCAGTAGTGAACCTATTCACACACACTGACCATCTGTCAGGAGTGAACCTATTCACACACACTGACCATCTGTCAGTAGTGAACCTATTCACACACACTGACCATCTGCCAGTAATAAACCTATTCACACACTGACCATCTGTCAGTAGTGAACCTATTCACACACACTGACCATCTGTCAGGAGTGAACCTATTCACACACACTGACCATCTGCCAGTAATAAACCTATTCACACACTGACCATCTGTCAGTAGTGAACCTATTCACACACACTGACCATCTGCCAGTAGTGAACCTATTCACACACACTGACCATCTGCCAGGAGTGAACCTATTCACACACACTGACCATCTGCCAGTAGTGAACCTATTCACACACACTGACCATCTGTCAGTAGTGAACCTATTCACACACACTGACCATCTGCCAGTAATAAACCTATTCACACACTGACCATCTGTCAGTAGTGAACCTATTCACACACACTGACCATCTGTCAGTAGTGAACCTATTCACACACACTGACCATCTGCCAGTAATAAACCTATTCACACACTGACCATCTGTCAGTATTGAACCTATTCACACACACTGACCATCTGCCAGTAATAAACCTATTCACACACTGACCATCTGTCAGTAGTGAACCTATTCACACACTGACCATCTGTCAGGAGTGAACCTATTCACACACACTGACCATCTGCCAGTAATAAACCTATTCACACACTGACCATCTGTCAGTAGTGAACCTATTCACACACACTGACCATCTGTCAGTAATAAACCTATTCACACACTGACCATCTGTCAGTAGTGAACCTATTCACACACACTGACCATCTGCCAGTAATAAACCTATTCACACACTGACCATCTGTCAGTAGTGAACCTATTCACACACACTGACCATCTGTCAGTAGTGAACCTATTCACACACACTGACCATCTGCCAGTAATAAACCTAGTCACACACACTGACCATCTGCCAGTAGTGAACCTATTCACACACTGACCATCTGTGAGGAGTAAACCTATTCACACACTGACCATCTGCCAGTAATGAACCTATTCACACACACTGACCATCTGTCAGTAGTGAACCTTTTCACACACTGACCATCTGTCAGTAGTGAACCTATTCGCACACTGACCATCTGTCAGTAGTGAACCTATTCACACACACTGACCATCTGTCAGTAGTGAACCTATTCACACACTGACCATCTGCCAGTAATAAACCTATTCACACACTGACCATCTGCCAGTAGTGAACCTATTCACACACTGACCATCTGCCAGTAGTGAACCTATTCACACACTGACCATCTGCCAGTAATAAACCTATTCACACACTGACCATCTGTCAGTAGTGAACCTATTCACACACACTGACCATCTGTCAGGAGTGAACCTATTCACACACACTGACCATCTGTCAGTAGTGAACCTATTCACACACACTGACCATCTGCCAGTAATAAACCTATTCACACACTGACCATCTGCCAGTAATAAACCTATTCACACACACTGACCATCTGTCAGTAGTGAACCTATTCACACACACTGACCATCTGTCAGGAGTGAACCTATTCACACACACTGACCATCTGTCAGTAGTGAACCTATTCACACACACTGACCATCTGCCAGTAATAAACCTATTCACACACTGACCATCTGTCAGTAGTGAACCTATTCACACACACTGACCATCTGTCAGGAGTGAACCTATTCACACACACTGACCATCTGCCAGTAATAAACCTATTCACACACTGACCATCTGTCAGTAGTGAACCTATTCACACACACTGACCATCTGCCAGTAGTGAACCTATTCACACACACTGACCATCTGCCAGGAGTGAACCTATTCACACACACTGACCATCTGCCAGTAGTGAACCTATTCACACACACTGACCATCTGTCAGTAGTGAACCTATTCACACACACTGACCATCTGCCAGTAATAAACCTATTCACACACTGACCATCTGTCAGTAGTGAACCTATTCACACACACTGACCATCTGTCAGTAGTGAACCTATTCACACACACTGACCATCTGCCAGTAATAAACCTATTCACACACTGACCATCTGTCAGTATTGAACCTATTCACACACACTGACCATCTGCCAGTAATAAACCTATTCACACACTGACCATCTGTCAGTAGTGAACCTATTCACACACTGACCATCTGTCAGGAGTGAACCTATTCACACACACTGACCATCTGCCAGTAATAAACCTATTCACACACTGACCATCTGTCAGTAGTGAACCTATTCACACACACTGACCATCTGTCAGTAATAAACCTATTCACACACTGACCATCTGTCAGTAGTGAACCTATTCACACACACTGACCATCTGCCAGTAATAAACCTATTCACACACTGACCATCTGTCAGTAGTGAACCTATTCACACACACTGACCATCTGTCAGTAGTGGACCTATTCACACACACTGACCATCTGCCAGTAATAAACCTATTCACACACTGACCATCTGTCAGTAGTGAACCTATTCACACACACTGACCATCTGTCAGTAGTGAACCTATTCACACACTGACCATCTGTCAGTAGTGAACCTATTCACACACACTGACCATCTGCCAGTAATAAACCTATTCACACACACTGACCATCTGTCAGTTGTAAACCTATTCACACACACTGACCATCTGTCATAGTGAACCTATTCACACACACTGAACCTATTCACACAGTGAAGGTATTCATTAGACTGACCTTTTGGATCGCTAAAGGTGGATATGTAGCGAAACAGACGAAAATAGTTTGAAAGACTGGAGCAGTTTCACAATTTCGGTCTATGGACTCTTCCTGTCTGTAGTTTTTTTTTCTCTCTGCTTATCCATGGTGTGTGTCTCTCTCTCTCTGTCTCTCTCTGTCTCTCTCTCTCTCTCTCTCTCTCCCTCTCTCTCTCTCTCTCTCTCTCTCTCTCTCGTTCTCTTTCTGTGGTGTCAGTCTCCCCACCCACGTCTTGCCCAGGTTGCCCAGGGTTTGTATTCATCCAATGCCAGGGGTCTAGGGTTCCAGTGTGGGTGATGCCCGCTGGCACAGACTGGTGGATACAGCCTCTGAGTTCACTGCCAGAAAGCGAGGAGGGACAGGGAGAGGGAGAGGAGAAGGGGGAGGCAAGAGAGATGTTCACTTCCAGAGTGAGATAGGAAAGAGAAAGGCGGAGAGAGTGAGAGAGAAAAAGAGAAAGAGGGAGAGTTCTCTCGTTTCCGTTGTGTCAGGATGGAGAAACAGAGATGCATTCAGTCTCCGGCTACATACCCTGATGCCCACTTCCAAATCCAGCCCTAACCACTACTCTCTACCACCTTACACCTAGCCTAGATTTCCTCCACACTTGTATAGATCTAGATTTTATTCTCTGGTCCTGAGGAGCTTTCATCTGCAGAGATGTATCAGAATAAGTAACTGTTTGCACTAAATCTTTTAGGAAATCTGTCTGTGCGCCACATCTCTGAAGATCTACGTCATAAACTCATATCAGATCTACATCATATACTCATATCAGATCTACATCAGATCTACTTCAGATCTATGTCATATTCTCATATCAGATCTACATCAGATCTACTTCAGATCTATGTCATATTCTCATATCAGATCTACATCAGATCTACGTCAGATCTACGTCATATATATTTCTATCTAGTTCAATTTAACGGTCATGTTTTTCCCAAATATATTTATAGCTTATTTGTGACTGTGTCAGTGGTGAGTGAACACAGTGTATGGTGTCTATTGTCTTGGAGACAATGGGTGTGTTTGTAGCTGGAGGAGAACGGATGCTATTGTCCTGGTTCTATATGAGCAGGTCTGGATTACACCCCACTGAAGGCCCCTATTGTTGAGGGAGAAGAACGGATACAGGGGGTGGGGCTGGTTGGTAGAGGGATACACAGAGGCTGTACATTATCCCCTTAGAAAAAGTTGTTCCAAAAGGGTTATTCGGCTGTCACCATATGTATAGAGGGTTCTACATGGAACCCAAAACGGTTCTACCTGGAACCAAAAGAGTTCTACCTAGACCAAACAAGGAGAGGAGGGCTGGGCCTGTAAGTTGGTAAGGGGAGAGGAGGGAGAGAACGAGAGGAGAGAGAGAAGGGCTGGGTCTGTACGTTGGTAAGGAGAGAGGAGGGAGAGGAGGGCTGGGTCTGTACGTTGGTAAGGAGAGAGGAGGGAGAGGAGGGCTGGGTCTGTATGTTGTGAAGGAGAGAGGAGGGAGAGGAGGGCTGGGTCTGTATGTTGTGAAGGAGAGAGGAGGGAGAGGAGGGCTGGGTCTGTACGTTGGTAAGGAGAGAGGAGGGAGAGGAGGGCTGGGTCTGTACGTTGTGAAGGAGAGAGGAGGGAGAGGAGGGCTGGGTCTGTACGTTGGTAAGGGGAGAGGAGGGAGTGGAGGGCTGGGTCTGTACGTTGGTACTGGGAGAGGAGGGAGAGGAGGGCTGGGTCTGTACGTTGGTAAGGAGAGAGGAGGGAGAGGAGAGCTGGGTCTGTACGTTGGTAAGGAGAGAGGAGGGAGGGAGGGCTGGGTCTGTACGTTGTGAAGGAGAGAGGAGGGAGAGGAGGGCTGGGTCTGTACGTTGGTAAGGGGAGAGGAGGGAGAGGAGGGCTGGGTCTGTACGTTGGTAAGGGGAGAGGAGGGAGAGGAGGGCTGGGTCTGTACGTTGGTAAGGGGAGAGGAGGGAGAGGAGGGCTGGGTCTGTACGTTGGTAAGGAGAGAGGAGGGAGAGGAGGGCTGGGTCTGTACGTTGGTAAGGGGAGAGGAGGGAGAGGAGGGCTGGGTCTGTACGTTGTGAAGGAGAGAGGAGGGAGAGGAAGGCTGGGTCTGTACGTTGGTAAGGGGAGAGGAGGGAGTGGAGGGCTGGGTCTGTACGTTGGTACTGGGAGAGGAGGGAGAGGAGGGCTGGGTCTGTACGTTGGTAAGGAGAGAGGAGGGAGAGGAGAGCTGGGTCTGTACGTTGGTAAGGAGAGAGGAGGGAGAGGAGGGCTGGGTCTGTACGTTGTGAAGGAGAGAGGAGGGAGAGGAGGGCTGGGTCTGTACGTTGGTAAGGGGAGAGGAGGGAGAGGAGGGCTGGGTCTGTACGTTGGTAAGGGGAGAGGAGGGAGAGGAGGGCTGGGTCTGTACGTTGGTAAGGGGAGAGGAGGGAGAGGAGGGCTGGGTCTGTACGTTGTGAAGGAGAGAGGAGGGAGAGGAGGGCTGGGTCTGTACGTTGTGAAGGAGAGAGGAGGGAGAGGAGGGCTGGGTCTGTACGTTGGTAAGGGGAGAGGAGGGAGAGGAGGGCTGGGTCTGTACGTTGGTAAGGGGAGAGGAGGGAGAGGAGGGCTGGGTCTGTACGTTGGTAAGGGGAGAGGAGGGAGAGGAGGGCTGGGTCTGTACGTTGGTAAGGGGAGAGGAGGGAGTGGAGGGCTGGGTCTGTACGTTGGTAAGGGGAGAGGAGGGAGATGAGGGCTGGTTCTGTACATTGGTAAGGGGAGAGGATGGAGAGAACGAGACGAGAGAGAGAAGGGCTGGGTCTGTACGTTGGTAAGGGGAGAGGAGGGAGAGGAGGGCTGGTTCTGTACGTTGGTAAGGGGAGAGGATGGAGAGAACGAGAGGAGAGAGAGAAGGGCTGGGTCTGTACGTTGGTAAGGAGAGAGGAGGGAGAGGAGAGCTGGGTCTGTACGTTGGTAAGGGGAGAGGAGGGAGAGGGGGGCTGGGTCTGTACGTTGGTAAGGAGAGAGGAGGGAGAGGAGGGCTGGGTCTGGACATTGTTAAGGAGAGAGGAGGGAGAGGAGGGCTGGGTCTGTACGTTGGTAAGGGGAGAGGAGGGAGAGGAGGGCTGGGTCTGTACATTGTTAAGGAGAGAGGAGGGAGAGGAGGGCTGGGTCTGTACGTTGGTAAGGGGAGAGGAGGGAGCGGAGGTCTGGGTCTGTATGTTGGTAAGGGGAGAGGAGGGAGAGGGGGCTGGGTCTGTACGTTGGTAATGAGAGAGGAGGGAGAGGAGGGCTGGGTCTGTATGTTGGTAAGGGGAGAGGAGGGAGCGGAGGTCTGGGTCTGTATGTTGGTAAGGGGAGAGGAGGGAGAGGGGGCTGGGTCTGTTAGTTGGTAATGAGAGAGGAGGGAGAGGAGGGCTGGGTCTGTACATTGGTAAGGGGAGAGGGGGCTGGGTCTGTACGTTGGTAAGGAGAGAGGAGGGAGAGGAGGGCTGGGTATGGACATTGGTAAGGGGAGAGGAGGGAGAGGAGGGCTGGGTCTGTATGTTGGTAAGGAAAGAGGAGGGAGTGGAGGGCTGGGTCTGTTAGTTGGTAATGAGAGAGGAGGGAGAGGAGGGATGGTCTGTACATTGGTAAGGGGAGAGGAGGGAGAGGGGGGCTGGGTCTGTACGTTGGTAAGGAGAGAGGAGGGAGAGGAGGGCTGGGTCTGGACATTGTTAAGGAGAGAGGAGGGAGAGGAGGGCTGGGTCTGTACGTTGGTAAGGGGAGAGGAGGGAGAGGAGGGCTGGGTCTGTATGTTGGTAAGGAAAGAGGAGGGAGAGGAGGGCTGGGTCTGTTAGTTGGTAATGAGAGAGGAGGGAGAGGAGGGCTGGGTCTGTACATTGGTAAGGGGAGAGGAGGGAGAGGGGGGCTGGGTCTGTACGTTGGTAAGGAGAGAGGAGGGAGAGGAGGGCTGGGTCTGGACATTGTTAAGGAGAGAGGAGGGAGAGGAGGGCTGGGTCTGTACGTTGGTAAGGGGAGAGGAGGGAGAGGAGGGCTGGGTCTGTACATTGTTAAGGAGAGAGGAGGGAGAGGAGGGCTGGGTCTGTACGTTGGTAAGGGGAGAGGAGGGCTGGGTCTGTATGTTGGTAAGGAGAGAGGAGGGAGAGGAGGGCTGGGTCTGTACGTTGGTAAGGGGAGAGGAGGGAGCGGAGGTCTGGGTCTGTACATTGGTAAGGGGAGAGGAGGGAGAGGAGGGCTGGGTCTGTATGTTGGTAAGGGGAGAGGAGGGAGTGGAGGGCTGGGTCTGTACGTTGGTAAGGGGAGAGGAGGGAGTGGAGGGCTGGGTCTGTATGTTGGTAAGGGGAGAGGAGGTAGAGGAGGGCTGGGTCTGTATGTTGGTAAGGGGAGAGGAGAGGGAGGAGGGCTGGGTCTGTACGTTGGTAAGGGGAGAGGAGGGAGTGGAGGGCTGGGTCTGTACGTTGGTAAGGGGAGAGGAGGGAGCGGAGGTCTGGGTCTGTACATTGGTAAGGGGAGAGGAGGGAGAGGAGGGCTGGGTCTGTATGTTGATAAGGGGAGCGGAGGGCTGGGTCTGTACGTTGGTAAGGGGAGAGGAGGGAGAGGAGGGCTGGGTCTGTATGTTGATAAGGGGAGTGGAGGGCTGGGTCTGTACATTGGTAAGGGGAGAGGAGGGAGAGGAGGGCTGGGTCTGTATGTTGGTAAGGAGAGAGGAGGGAGAGGAGGGCTGGGTCCGTACGTTGGTAAGCGGAGAGTAGGGAGCGGAGGGCTTGGTCTGTATGTTGGTAAGGGGAGAGGAGGGAGAGGAGGGCTGGGTCTGTACGTTGGTAAGGGGAGAGGAGGGAGCGGAGGGCTGGGTCTGTATGTTGGTAAGGGGAGAGCAGGGAGAGAAGGGCTGGGTCTGTATGTTGGTAAGGGGAGCGGAGGGCTGGGTCTGTATGTTGGTAAGGGGAGAGGAGGGAGAGAAGGGCTGGGTCTGTATGTTGGTAAGGGGAGAGGAGGGCTGGGTCTGTACGTTGGTAAGGGGAGAGGAGGGCTGGGTCTGTATGTTGGTAAGGGGAGAGGAGGGGGGGG
>NW_027005625.1:74005-96505 GCF_036934945.1 Oncorhynchus masou masou | reverse complement strand
ACAATAGACAGATCAGGGTAGGAGAGCACAACAGACAGATCAGGGTAGGAGAGCACAACAGACAGATCAGGGTAGAGGAGGAGAATAGACAGATCAGAGTAGAAGAGGAGAATAGACAGATCAGGGTAGAGGAGGAGAATAGACAGATCAGGGTAGATGAGTAGAATAGACAGATCAGGGTAGAAAGGAGAATAGACAGATCAGGGTAGAGGAGTAGATTAGACAGATCAGGGTAGAGGAGGATAATAGACAGATCAGGGTAGGAAGGGACAATAAACAGATCAGGGTAGAGGAGAATAGACAGATCAGGGTAGAGGAGAATAGACAGATCAGGGTAGAGGAGGAGAATAGACAGATCAGGGTAGAGGAGTAGATTAGACAGATCAGGGTAGTGGAGTAGATTAGACAGATCAGGGTAGAGGAGGAGAATAGACAGATCAGGGTAGAGGAGTAGATTAGACAGATCAGGGTAGCGTAGTCGATTAGACAGATCAGGGTAGGAGAGGAGAATAGACATATCAGGGTAGCGGAGGAGAATAGACAGATCAGGGTAGAGGAGGAGAATAGACAGATCAGGGTAGAGGAGGAGAATAGACAGATCAGGGTAGAGGAGGAGAATAGACAGATCAGGGTAGAGGAGGAGAATAGACAGATCAGGGTAGAGGAGTAGATTAGACAGATCAGGGTAGAGGAGTAGATTAGACAGATCAGGTTAGGAGAGGAGAATAGACATATCAGGGTAGAGGAGTAGATTAGACAGATCAGGGTAGGAGAGGAGAATAGACATATCAGGGTAGCGGAGTAGATTAGACAGATCAGGGTAGGAGAGGAGAATAGACATATCAGGGTAGAGGAGTAGATTAGACAGATCAGGGTAGGAGAGGAGAATAGACAGATCAGGGTAGAGGAGTAGATTAGACAGATCAGGGTAGTGGAGTAGATTAGACAGATCAGGGTAGAGGAGGAGAATAGACAGATCAGGGTAGAGGAGTAGATTAGACAGATCAGGGTAGCGGAGTAGATTAGACAGATCAGGGTAGGAGAGGAGAATAGACATATCAGGGTAGAGGAGGAGAATAGACAGATCAGGGTAGAGGAGGAGAATAGACAGATCAGGGTAGAGGAGGAGAATAGACAGATCAGGGTAGAGGAGTAGATTAGACAGATCAGGGTAGCGGAGTAGATTAGACAGATCAGGGTAGGAGAGGAGAATAGACATATCAGGGTAGAGGAGGTGTCAGGGTTTTCCTGTGGTGAAGTAGAGGAGGACCAAAACGCGGCGTGGTTATTTTGATTCATATTTAATTAACACAGATAAACATGAACACTACAAACCAACAAACGTGGAAAACCAAAAACAGCCCTATCTGGTGCAAAACACAGAGACAGGAACAATCACCCACAAACACACAGTGAAACCCAAGCTACCTAAGTATGATTCTCAATCAGAGACAACTAATGACACCTGCCTCTGATTGAGAACCATACTAGGCCGAAACATAGAAATACCCCAAAACATAGAAAAACAAACATAGACTGCCCACCCAACTCACGCCCTGACCATACTAAATAAATACAAAACAAAGGAAATAAAGGTCAGAACGTGACAGGAGGAGAATAGACAGATCAAGGTAGAGGAGGAGAATAGACAGATCAGGGTAGAGGAGGAGAATAGACAGATCAGGGTAGAGGAGGAGAATAGACAGATCAGGGTAGAGGAGGATAATAGACAGATGAGGGTAGATGAGTAGAATAGACAGATCAGGGTAGAAAGGAGAATAGACAGATCAGGGTAGAGGAGTAGATTAGACAGATCAGGGTAGAGGAGGATAATAGACAGATCAGGGTAGGAAGGGACAATAGACAGATCAGGGTAGGAGAGGACAATAGACAGATCAGGGTAGGAGAGCACAACAGACAGATCAGGGTAGGAGAGCACAACAGACAGATCAGGGTAGAGGAGGAGAATAGACAGATCAGAGTAGAAGAGGAGAATAGACAGATCAGGGTAGAGGAGAATAGACAGATCAGGGTAGAGGAGGAGAATAGACAGATCAGGGTAGAGGAGGAGAATAGACAGATCAGGGTAGAGGAGGAGAATAGACAGATCAGGGTAGGAAGGGACAATAGACAGATCAGGGTAGGAGAGGACAATAGACAGATCAGGGTAGGAGAGGACAACAGACAGATCAGGGTAGAGGAGGAGAATAGACAGATCAGAGTAGAAGAGGAGAATAGACAGATCAGGGTAGAGGAGGAGAATAGACAGATCAGGGTAGAGGAGGAGAATAGACAGATCAGGGTAGAGGAGGAGAATAGACAGATCAGGGTAGAAGAGGAGAATAGACAGATCAGGGTAGAGGAGTAGATTAGACAGATCAGGGTAGTGGAGTAGATTAGACAGATCAGGGTAGAGGAGGAGAATAGACAGATCAGGGTAGAGGAGTAGATTAGACAGATCAGGGTAGGAGAGGAGAATAGACATATCAGGGTAGAGGAGTAGATTAGACAGATCAGGGTAGGAGAGGAGAATAGACAGATCAGGGTAGAGGAGTAGATTAGACAGATCAGGGTAGTGGAGGAGAATAGACAGATCAGGGTAGAGGAGTAGATTAGACAGATCAGATTAGGAGAGGAGAATAGACATATCAGGGTAGAGGAGTAGATTAGACAGATCAGGGTAGGAGAGGAGAATAGACATATCAGGGTAGCGGAGTAGATTAGACAGATCAGGGTAGGAGAGGAGAATAGACATATCAGGGTAGAGGAGTAGATTAGACAGATCAGGGTAGGAGAGGAGAATAGACAGATCAGGGTAGAGGAGTAGATTAGACAGATCAGGGTAGTGGAGTAGATTAGACAGATCAGGGTAGAGGAGGAGAATAGACAGATCAGGGTAGAGGAGTAGATTAGACAGATCAGGGTAGGAGAGGAGAATAGACAGATCAGGGTAGAGGAGTAGATTAGACAGATCAGGGTAGAGGAGGAGAATAGACAGATCAGGGTAGAGGAGTAGATTAGACAGATCAGGGTAGCGGAGTAGATTAGACAGATCAGGGTAGGAGAGGAGAATAGACAGATCAGGGTAGAGGAGTAGATTAGACAGATCAGGGTAGAGGAGGATAATAGACAGATCAGGGTAGGAAGGGACAATAGACAGATCAGGGTAGGAGAGGACAATAGACAGATCAGGGTAGGAGAGCACAACAGACAGATCAGGGTAGGAGAGCACAACAGACAGATCAGGGTAGAGGAGGAGAATAGACAGATCAGAGTAGAAGAGGAGAATAGACAGATCAGGGTAGAGGAGGAGAATAGACAGATCAGGGTAGATGAGTAGAATAGACAGATCAGGGTAGAAAGGAGAATAGACAGATCAGGGTAGAGGAGTAGATTAGACAGATCAGGGTAGAGGAGGATAATAGACAGATCAGGGTAGGAAGGGACAATAGACAGATCAGGGTAGAGGAGAATAGACAGATCAGGGTAGAGGAGAATAGACAGATCAGGGTAGAGGAGGAGAATAGACAGATCAGGGTAGAGGAGTAGATTAGACAGATCAGGGTAGTGGAGTAGATTAGACAGATCAGGGTAGAGGAGGAGAATAGACAGATCAGGGTAGAGGAGTAGATTAGACAGATCAGGGTAGCGTAGTCGATTAGACAGATCAGGGTAGGAGAGGAGAATAGACATATCAGGGTAGCGGAGGAGAATAGACAGATCAGGGTAGAGGAGGAGAATAGACAGATCAGGGTAGAGGAGGAGAATAGACAGATCAGGGTAGAGGAGGAGAATAGACAGATCAGGGTAGAGGAGGAGAATAGACAGATCAGGGTAGAGGAGTAGATTAGACAGATCAGGGTAGAGGAGTAGATTAGACAGATCAGGTTAGGAGAGGAGAATAGACATATCAGGGTAGAGGAGTAGATTAGACAGATCAGGGTAGGAGAGGAGAATAGACATATCAGGGTAGCGGAGTAGATTAGACAGATCAGGGTAGGAGAGGAGAATAGACATATCAGGGTAGAGGAGTAGATTAGACAGATCAGGGTAGGAGAGGAGAATAGACAGATCAGGGTAGAGGAGTAGATTAGACAGATCAGGGTAGTGGAGTAGATTAGACAGATCAGGGTAGAGGAGGAGAATAGACAGATCAGGGTAGAGGAGTAGATTAGACAGATCAGGGTAGCGGAGTAGATTAGACAGATCAGGGTAGGAGAGGAGAATAGACATATCAGGGTAGAGGAGGAGAATAGACAGATCAGGGTAGAGGAGGAGAATAGACAGATCAGGGTAGAGGAGGAGAATAGACAGATCAGGGTAGAGGAGTAGATTAGACAGATCAGGGTAGCGGAGTAGATTAGACAGATCAGGGTAGGAGAGGAGAATAGACATATCAGGGTAGAGGAGGTGTCAGGGTTTTCCTGTGGTGAAGTAGAGGAGGACCAAAACGCGGCGTGGTTATTTTGATTCATATTTAATTAACACAGATAAACATGAACACTACAAACCAACAAACGTGGAAAACCAAAAACAGCCCTATCTGGTGCAAAACACAGAGACAGGAACAATCACCCACAAACACACAGTGAAACCCAAGCTACCTAAGTATGATTCTCAATCAGAGACAACTAATGACACCTGCCTCTGATTGAGAACCATACTAGGCCGAAACATAGAAATACCCCAAAACATAGAAAAACAAACATAGACTGCCCACCCAACTCACGCCCTGACCATACTAAATAAATACAAAACAAAGGAAATAAAGGTCAGAACGTGACAGGAGGAGAATAGACAGATCAAGGTAGAGGAGGAGAATAGACAGATCAGGGTAGAGGAGGAGAATAGACAGATCAGGGTAGAGGAGGAGAATAGACAGATCAGGGTAGAGGAGGAGAATAGACAGATCAGGGTAGAGGAGGAGAATAGACAGATCAGGGTAGAGGAGGAGAATAGACAGATCAGGGTAGAGGAGGAGAATAGACAGATCAGGGTAGAGGAGGAGAATAGACAGATCAGGGTAGATGAGTAGAATAGACAGATCAGGGTAGAAAGGAGAATAGACAGATCAGGGTAGAGGAGTAGATTAGACAGATCAGGGTAGAGGAGGATAATAGACAGATCAGGGTAGGAAGGGACAATAGACAAATCAGGGTAGGAGAGGACAATAGACAGATCAGGGTAGGAGAGCACAACAGACAGATCAGGGTAGGAGAGCACAACAGACAGATCAGGGTAGAGGAGGAGAATAGACAGATCAGAGTAGAAGAGGAGAATAGACAGATCAGGGTAGAGGAGAATAGACAGATCAGGGTAGAGGAGGAGAATAGACAGATCAGGGTAGAGGAGGAGAATAGACAGATCAGGGTAGAGGAGGAGAATAGACAGATCAGGGTAGGAAGGGACAATAGACAGATCAGGGTAGGAGAGGACAATAGACAGATCAGGGTAGGAGAGGACAACAGACAGATCAGGGTAGAGGAGGAGAATAGACAGATCAGAGTAGAAGAGGAGAATAGACAGATCAGGGTAGAGGAGGCGAATAGACAGATCAGGGTAGAGGAGGAGAATAGACAGATCAGGGTAGAGGAGGAGAATAGACAGATCAGGGTAGAAGAGGAGAATAGACAGATCAGGGTAGAAGAGGAGAATAGACAGATCATGGTAGAGGAGGAGAATAGACAGATCAGGGTAGAGGAGGAGAATAGACAGATCAGGGTAGAGGAGGAGAATAGACAGATCAGGATAGAGGAGAATAGACAGATCAGGGTAGAGGAGGAGAATAGACAGATCAGGGTAGAGTAGAATAGACAGATCAGGGTAGAGGAGGAGAATAGACAGATCAGGATAGAGGAGAATAGACAGATCAGGGTAGAGGAGGAGAATAGACAGATCAGGATAGAGGAGCATAGACAGATCAGGGTAGAGGAGGAGAATAGACAGATCAGGGTAGAGGAGGATAATAGACAGATCAGGGTAGAGGAGGAGAATAGACGGATCAGGGTAGAAGAGGAGAATAGACAGATCAGGGTAGAGGAGGAGAATAGACAGATCACGATAGAGGAGGCGAATAGACAGATCAGGGTAGAGGAGGAGAATAGACAGATCATGGTAGAGGAGAATAGACAGATCAGGGTAGAGGAGAATAGACAGATCAGGGTAGAGGAGAATAGACATATCACGGTAGAGGAGGAGAATAGACAGATCACGATAGAGGAGGCGAATAGACAGATCAGGGTAGAGGAGGAGAATAGACAGATCAGGGTAGAGGAGAATAGACAGATCAAGGTAGAGGAGAATAGACAGATAAGGGTAGAGGAGGAGAATAGACAGATCAGGGTAGAGGAGAATAGACAGATCACGATAGAGGAGGCGAATAGACAGATCAGGGTAGAGGAGAATAGACAGATCAGGGTAGAGGAGAATAGACATATCAGGGTAGAGAAGGAGAATAGACAGATCAGTGTAGAGGAGGAGAATAGACAGATCAGGGTAGAGGAGAATAGACAGATCAGGGTAGAGGAGAATAGACAGATCAGGGTAGAGGAGAATAGACAGATCAGGGTAGAGGAGGAGAATAGACAGATCAGGGTAGAGGAGAATAGACAGATCAGGGTAGAGGAGAATAGACAGATCAGGGTAGAGGAGAATAGACAGATCAAGGTAGAAGAGGAGAATAGACAGATCAGGGTAGAGGAGAATAGACAGATCAGGGTAGAGGAGAATAGACAGATCAGGGTAGAGGAGAATAGACAGATCAGGGTAGAGGAGAATAGACAGATCAGGGTAGAGGAGAATAGACAGATCAGGGTAGAGGAGGAGAATAGACAGATCAGGGTAGAGGAGGAGAATAGACAGATCAGGGTAGAGGAGGAGAATAGACAGATCAGGGTAGAGGAGTAGATTAGACAGATCAGGGTAGAGGAGGATAATAGACAGATCAGGGTAGGAAGGGACAATAGACAGATCAGGGTAGGAGAGGACAATAGACAGATCAGGGTAGGAGAGCACAACAGACAGATCAGGGTAGGAGAGCACAACAGACAGATCAGGGTAGAGGAGGAGAATAGACAGATCAGAGTAGAAGAGGAGAATAGACAGATCAGGGTATAGGAGGAGAATAGACAGATCAGGGTAGAGGAGGAGAATAGACAGATCAGGGTAGAGGAGGATAATAGACAGATCAGGGTAGAGGAGGAGAATAGACAGATCAGGGTAGGAAGGGACAATAGACAGATCAGGGTAGGAGAGGACAATAGACAGATCAGGGTAGGAGAGGACAACAGACAGATCAGGGTAGAGGAGGATAATAGACAGATCAGGGTAGAGGAGGAGAATAGACAGATCAGGGTAGGAAGGGACAATAGACAGATCAGGGTAGGAGAGGACAATAGACAGATCAGGGTAGGAGAGGAGAATAGACAGATCAGAGTAGAAGAGGAGAATAGACAGATCAGGGTAGGAGAGGATAATAGACATATCAGGGTAGAGGAGGAGAATAGACAGATCAGGGTAGAAGAGGAGAATAGACAGATCAGGGTAGAAGGGGAGAATAGACAGATCAGGGTAGAGGAGGAGAATAGACAGATCATGGTATGAGAGGAGAATAGACAGATCAGGGTAGAAGAGGAGAATAGACAGATCAGGGTAGAGGAGGAGAATAGACAGATCAGGATAGAGGAGAATAGACAGATCAGGGTAGAGGAGGAGAATAGACAGATCAGGGTAGAGGAGAATAGACAGATCAGGGTAGAGGAGGAGAATAGACAGATCAGGGTAGAGGAGGATAATAGACAGATCAGGGTAGAGGAGGAGAATAGACAGATCAGGGTAGAAGAGGAGAATAGACAGATCAGGGTAGAGGAGGAGAATAGACAGATCACGATAGAGGAGGCGAATAGACAGATCAGGGTAGAGGAGGAGAATAGACAGATCATGGTAGAGGAGAATAGACAGATCAGGGTAGAGGAGAATAGACAGATCAGGGTAGAGGAGAATAGACATATCAGGGTAGAGGAGGAGAATAGACAGATCACGATAGAGGAGGCGAATAGACAGATCAGGGTAGAGGAGGAGAATAGACAGATCAGGGTAGAGGAGAATAGACAGATCAAGGTAGAGGAGAATAGACAGATCAGGGTAGAGGAGGAGAATAGACAGATCAGGGTAGAGGAGAATAGACAGATCACGATAGAGGAGGTGAATAGACAGATCAGGGTAGAGGAGAATAGACAGATCAGGGTAGAGGAGGAGAATAGACAGATCAGGGTAGAGGAGAATAGACAGATCAGGGTAGAGGAGAATAGACAGATCAGGGTAGAGGAGGAGAATAGACAGATCAGGGTAGAGGAGAATAGACAGATCAGGGTAGAGGAGGAGAATAGACAGATCAAGGTAGAAGAGGAGAATAGACAGATCAGGGTAGAGGAGAATAGACATATCAGGGTAGAGGAGAATAGACAGATCAGGGTAGAGGAGGAGAATAGACAGATCAAGGTAGAAGAGGAGAATAGACAGATCAGGGTAGAGGAGAATAGACAGATCAGGGTAGAGGAGGAGAATAGACAGATCAAGGTAGAAGAGGAGAATAGACAGATCAGGGTAGAGGAGGAGAATAGACAGATCAGGGTAGAGGAGGAGAATAGACATATCAGGGTAGAGGAGAATAGACAGATCAGGGTAGAGGAGAATAGACAGATCAGGGTAGAGGAGAATAGACAGATCAGGGTAGAGGAGAATAGACATATCAGGGTAGAGGAGAATAGACAGATCAGGGTAGAGGAGGAGAATAGACATATCAGGGTAGAGGAGAATAGACAGATCAGGGTAGAGGAGAATAGACAGATCAGGGTAGAGGAGAATAGACATATCAGGGTAGAGGAGAATAGACATATCAGGGTAGAGGAGAATAGACAGATCAGGGTAGAGGAGGAGAATAGACAGATCAGGAAGAGGACAGAAGGAGAATGAAAGGTTTTAATACAGGGTTTCTAAACCAAGTGCTGCATGTTTAGTTTTTTCCCCCTAGTAGTACACAGCTGATTCACATCATCAACTAATCATCAAACTTAGATTTTTTGAATCACCAGAGTAGGGCAAAAACCAAAACGTGCACACCTTGTGGTCCGGGGACCGAGTTTGGGGAATGCTGCTTTAATATATCTTCTCAGTGTGGGACTTCTCTCTGGAGACACGGAGCTGTGGCACACAATGGAACACACACACACACACACACAGCACGCACGCACGCAGGCGCACACACACACACCCTGGGGAGTCCCGAGTGAAAGCCCTCTCCTCAGGTAGCCTTTTAATAAGCCCTGTCCTGCCCTCGATCTGCCCTCACGAACGCATGCATGCATGCACGCATAAAACACACACACACACACACACACACACACACACACACACACACACACACACACACACACACACACACACACACACACACACACACACACACACACACACACACACACACATAAGACACACACAGACACACACAGAAACACACAGACACACACAGACACACGGAGCCCTGTGTATTTCTGTCCCTCTACTTTATCTCAGAGGGAGCAGCTCTGGTCTCTGAGGGCCTCCTGGGGCCAGTAGACAGACTACTTCCTGTTGACCATGGACACACACAGACTGGGGAGAGGCAGTGCAACAACACTCTGAGGGCCTCCTGGGGCCAGTAGACAGACTGCTTCCTGTTGACCATGGACACACACAGACTAGGGAGAGGCAGCGCAACAAGACTCTGAGGGCCTCCTGGGGCCAGTAGACAGACTGCTTCCTGTTGACCATGGACACACACAGACTGGGGAGATGCAGCGCAACAAGACTCTGAGGGCCTCCTGGGGCCAGTAGACAGACTGCCTCCTGTTGACCATGACTGGGGAGAGGCAGCGCAACAAGACTCTGAGGGCCTCCTGGGGCCAGTAGACAGACTGCTTCCTGTTGACCATGACTGGGGAGCTGCTGGACAGGGTGGGGCTGTTGTGTAGGAGCCTTGCACCATCACCCACTCTCTCTCTTTCTTTCTCTCTTTCTTTCTCTCTCTCTCTCTCTCTCTCTCTGTCTCTGTGTGTGTGAGAGGGAGAGAGAGAACTCAACTCCTCAGCTGTGTGTGTGAGAGAGAGGGAGAGAGAGAGGGAAAGAGAGAACTCATCCCCTCAGCTGTATTAGAGATAGTGAAGTAGTATAGATCTGTGCGTGTGTGTGTGTGTGTGTGTGTGTGTGTGTGTGTGTGTGTGTGTGTGTGTGTGTGTATATTATAAAACCATCGATCTGTATGGTAGACTAGTCAGCTCTGACTCTAACACAGCTCAGTATCACCATGTTGTTAGTCCCAGCATCACACTGTAGGGGTGTGTTCCAAAAGGACCGTATTCCCTAGTGCACTACTTTTCACCAGGGTCCAATGGGCTCTGGTCGAACGCAGTGCACTATGTATTGAATAGGTTGATATTTGAGACCAAAGTAGCTTTGTTCTTTTAGGCCTACTAACTAACAGGGTTAATACAAACGAAACACATAGCAACCACATATGTCCTGTTAGACTGTTATAGCACACTGGTTAAAACACACCTATTGATTAACAGAGAAGTGGTCCGTCATGTTTCAGGGCTTCTATATATTTGATTCATTCAGTAAGCAGAATCTACTGTATGTATGTTGTATGTACTGTATGTTAGAACCATATATGTCAGATGAGTAGTCAATAGTGTGTTAGAATAATGTATGTCTGAATAGTGTATTCCTGGATAATGTATGTCTGAATAGTGTATTCCTGGATAATGTATGTCTGAATAGTGTATTCCTGGATAATGTATGTCTGAATAGTGTATTCCTGGATAATGTATGTCTGAATAGTATATTTCTGGATAATGTATGTCTGAATAGTGTATTCCTGGATAATGTATGTCTGAATAGTGTATTCCTGGATGATGTATGTCTGAATAGTGTTTACCTGGATAATGTATGTCAGAATAGTGTATTCCCGGATAATGTATATCAGAATAGTGTATGTCAGAATAGTATATTTCTGGATCATGTATGTCAGAATAGTATATTCCTGGACAATGTATGTCTGAATAGTGTATGTCAGAATTAGAGATTGACCGAATAATCGGCATGGCCGATTAATTAGGGCCAATTTCACGTCTTCATAACAATTGGTCATTTTTGGATGCCGATTATGGCCGATTACATTGCAATCCACGAGGAAACTGAGTGGCAGGCTGACCACCTTTTACGCGAGTGCAGCAAGGAGCCATAAAGGTATATGAAATACAAATGGTATAGAGATAAATAGTCCACACATCATAATTCTTATAATAACTTCAACCTAAAATGTCTTAACTGTGAATATTGAAGAACTGGGAATATTGAACCACCAGCTTTCATATGTTCTGAGCAAGGAACTTAAACATTAGCTTTTTTACATGGCACATATTGCACTTTTACTTTCTTCTCCAACACTTTGTTTTTGCATTATTTAAACCAAATTGAGCAGGTTTCATTATTTATTTGAGACTAAATAGATTATATTTATGTATTATATTAAGTTAAAATAAAAGTGTTCATTTTTCATTCGGTATTGTTGTAATTGTCATTATTACAAATACAGTATATATGTAAAAATCCATCACATCATCACACCACCCAAAAGATATCCAGCCAACTTGACACAACTGTGGAAAGCATTGGAGTCAACATGGGCCAGCATTGTGTCAACATTCAACACCTTGTGGAGTCCTTGCCCAGATGAATTGAAACAGTTCTGAGGGCAAAAGGGGGTGGTGCAACTGAAGGTGTTCCTAATGCTTTGTACACTCAGTGTATATCTGAATAGTGAATGTCTGAATAGTGAATGTCTGAATAGTGAATGTCTGAATAGTGAATGTCTGAATAGTGAATGTCAGA
Organism: Oncorhynchus masou masou; assembly: GCF_036934945.1. NCBI lineage: Eukaryota > Metazoa > Chordata > Actinopteri > Salmoniformes > Salmonidae > Oncorhynchus > Oncorhynchus masou. The sequence continues at coordinate 84,574 of NW_027005625.1, read as the reverse complement.
AGTGAAGGGATAGACAGTTCTGCTGTGCACTCAGTCAGTATTCATCATAATCACTACTCTCTGGTTGTCTGGATCTGGTTTGATGTGTCATGGTACTGCTCTTCAGATGTGGCTGAACATTTTATTGCTACATCATCCCAGTTATACAGACGTGTTGGCACATGACCAGTAAACCAACTGTGTGTATGCGGCCAGTTCCTGAGGCCATCGGGACATTTCCCAGGGCTTAGAGCGTCACAGGTGAGGAGGAGGAGATCTGTCAGGTCTCGCTGCCCGGGGGGAGGGTGTGTGTTCAGGGTGTGTGTTGTGGGGACGTTGCTAGATGAAACATAAAGCATTAAACTCTGTGGCTGCTTTAGGAACCAACCTACTCCTTAGTGGCCCTTTGAAGTTTCCATTGTGGGAAAATCAATAAAGAGGAAAACAGTGTGTCTGTCTGTGCCTTGCTGTCTGTCTGTCTGTCTGTCTGTCTGTCTGTCTGTCTGTCTGTCTGTCTGTCTGTCTGTCTGTCTGTGTGTGTGTGTGTGTGTGTGTGTGTGTGTGTGTGTGTGTGTGTGTGTGTGTGTGTGTGTGTGTGTGTGTGTGTGTGTGTGTGTGTGTGTGTGTGTGTGAGCAGAGTCAAGGAACATACTAGCATGGCTACCCCCACCGAGGGGCTTTCCCAATTCCCACCTGCACCTTATTCCCCACCCCCTCCCTCCTTCCCCACCCCCTCCCTCCCCACTTCCCTCCCTCCCCACCCCCTCCCTCCCCACTTCCCTCCCTCCCCACACGCACCTCTTCCCAGGTGTATGCTGACTCCTTGATAGGCATGCTGGTGCTTGTCCCCCACACACACACACACACACACACACACACACACACACACACACACACAGATGAGAGTTGACAGGTAAGCAGGTTAAGCTGCAGGTATTGGAACAGGAACACTGCAGTGTGTTTCATATTAAATACACACAGAACTCTGGCTCACCTCTCTACACTTCCCACCTCAATCCATCTCTTCCCTCATCCCCCTCTCTCCCTTCAATGCTGCCCACCCTCCAATCGTCTCATCCTCTCCCTTGACCCTCTTCTACTCACATCAATCCACCTCTCCCCTCAAGCCTCCTCTCCATTCCTTGTCTCTCTACCTCTCCACCTCTCCTCTCAACCCTCCTCTCCATCCCTCCTCTTTCTACCTCTCCACCTCTCCTCAACCCTCTTCTGTTCCACTTCTCTCCACCTCTCCCCTCAACCCTCCTCTCAATCCCTCCTCTCTCCTCTCTCCACCTCTCCTCAACCCTCTTCTGTTCCACTTCTCACCACCTCTCCCCTCAACCCTCCTCTCCATCCCTCCTCTCTCCTCTCTCCACCTCTCCTCAACCCTCTTCTGTTCTTCCCTACCTGCCTCTCTTCTACACCTTCTCTCTCATCTCCCATTCTCTACCCAGCTCCCCCTCTGGTCTTCAGCTGTCCACATAGGGTAGCTCGTTGAAGAACTCTTTCAGTTCCAGATAGAAACCCTTTTTGTTCCAGGTAGAACCGTTGTAGGTTCGATGTGGACCCTTTTCCACAGATGGTTCTACATGGAACCCAAAGGGGTTATACTTTGAACCAAAAAGGGTTCTCCTATGAGGACAGCCAAATAACATCCTTGGGAAATCTTTTTCTAAGAGTGTAGAAACTCATGGAACAGAATCTCTCTCCATCTCTATGTCTGTCTTTCTCTCTTTCTCTCATTCTCCAGCTCTATACATTCTCTAATGGTTCCTGTTTCTGTGTGTAATTGATTTCTCTCTGGCTGAGGTTCTGTTGAAGAGGAGACCTGCAGCAGGCCTAACATACACACAACACTGTGTTTCCTCCAGCCGTCAATGTATACGTACGTACCTTCACTGTCTGTACCACTGATATCATTTTAAAGGACTGAAAGGATCAAAGTCACCTTAGATATCCCCACTCTCTCTTATCGTTCTCCTTCCCCCTCCCTGTCATCTCCCGTCTCTCTCTTTCCCTCCCTCTCTCTCTCTTGCACTCTCTCTTTCCCTCCCTCTATATCTCTCTCTCCTGCACTCTCTCTCTTCTCATCTCCTCACAACAGTCTTTTAAGTGTGTCCTCAAAGCTCTGTGTGCCACTAACTAGGCTAACCCTCCATTTTGTGGTTCTGTGGGATATGGATTAGTCTAGATGGTTGTGTGTTTAGTATAGCAGAGAGATTTTCCAGGCCTTCCTTCCTCATATAGCTGCTGAAGAACTTCTCTTTTCAACTCCAGGCTGCTGCTGCTGCCAGGCCGAACGGGGGATTTAACCTCCCTGTCATTATAACTGTGGTTTTAAGTGGCTATTGAACCCTTTCTGTGTGTTATGTGTGTGTGAGTGTGTGTTAGTGTGCGTGCGTGAATGTTTCTGTGTCTGTGTGTGTTCACATTTGCCCGTGTGCATGATTGCACCTAAGTGTGTGAGAGAGACTATCGTAGAGAATCACACACAGAACCTCTCACACACCTTTCCATAACTACAGCTCCTAGCTGTAATTGCAGGTTTTCATCCACTGCTGTTAAGAAGAGAAGAGGGGAAGAGAGAGGGGAGCTGGAACGAGAGCACAGTGAACGAGTACAGGGTGATTATTTTGTTTAATTGCTACTTTCAATCTCCAAAGGAGGTCTGAGGAGATCAGAGAGAGAGAGAGAGAGAGAGAGAGAGGAGTGGGGTGTAGGGTGATGAACTACATGGACCATAAGGAGGTCTGGACCATAGGAGTGTAGGGTCTACATGGACCATAGAGAGTGTAGGGTGAGGGGTGAGGACCATAGAGAGTGTAGGGTGAGGGGTGAACTACATGGACCATAGAGAGTGTAGGGTGAGGGGTGAACTACATGGACCATAGAGAACTACATGGGAGAGTGTAGGGTGAGGGGGTGAACTACATGGACCATAGAGAGTGTAGGGTGAGGGGTGAACTACATGGACCATAGAGAGTGTAGGGTGAGGGGTGAACTACATGGACCATAGAGAGTGTAGGGTGAGGGTGAACTACATGGACCATAGAGAGTGTAGGGTGAGGGGTGAACTACATGGACCATAGAGAGTGTAGGGTGAGGGGTGAACTACATGGACCATAGAGAGTGTAGGGTGAGGGGTGAACTACATGGACCATAGAGAGTGTAGGGTGAGGGGTGAACTACATGGACCATAGAGAGTGTAGGGTGAGGGTGAACTACATGGACCATACATGGACCATAGAGAGTGTAGGGTGAGGGTGAACTACATGGACCATAGAGAGTGTAACTACATGGACCATAGAGAGTGTAGGGTGAGGGGTGAACTACATGGACCATAGAGAGTGTAGGGTGAGGGGGTGAACTACATGGACCATAGAGAGTGTAGGGTGAGGGTGAACTACATGGACCATAGAGAGTGTAGGGTGAGGGAGAGTGAGGACCATAGAGAGTGAACTACATGGACCATAGAGAGTGTAGGGTGAGGGGTGAACTACATGGACCATAGAGAGTGTAGGGTGAGGGTGAACTACATGGACCATAGAGAGTGTAGGGTGAGGGGGTGAACTACATGGACCATAGAGAGTGTAGAGAGTGTAGGGTGAGGGTGAACTACATGGACCATAGAGAGTGTAGGGTGAGGGGTGAACTACATGGACCATAGAGAGTGTAGGGTTGGGGGACCATAAAGGGGTGGGGTTCATGGACCATAGAGAGTGTACAGGGGTGATACATGGACATAGAGAGTGTTGAGGGGTTTTCCATGAACCATAGAGCGTGTAGGTTAAAGGGGGTGGGGTTCTATTACAGTATCACAGTTTGTTTTCCCCATTGAAGGGTTGCTGTGGAGATCCACCATCCAGGCCAGTGCTTTTATTTTCTCACTCTAGCTGTGTGTCAACACGCTTTACTAGATCCACTTACTACAATTACTGTAATCTAGTTATTCCTGTGTTTGTGTGTGGGTGTGTGCATGTGTGTGTCTTTGTGCCTTAGTGTGTTCCCTTCAACCGGTGGGTGAAAGGGTTTATTTGGGAATGAGCTCCTAGCTATGTCCTTAGACACACACACAGAGCCAGCGAGGCGGAGGAGGAGTGTGGCGTGGGGGTCGAGGGATGAATGAAGGACAGGACAGAATAGCTCTGTGTGTTTACTTTGCTCTGCCCTCGCCTATTCAGCTTGGACATCTGATGAGACAGGGGCGATGGGACCTGCATTATAATCTAGAGACAGAGCGAGAGAGAGAGAGAGAGAGAGCCTCTGGCTCCTGTCCTAGTCAGATTCCAACTTCTTTCGCAACATTAGCGTTTTTCAAATCAAATCTAATTGTATTAGTCACATACACATATTTAGCAGATGTTATTGCGGGTGTAGTAAAATGCTTGCGTTCCTAGCTCCAACATTGCAATAGTATCTCACAATTCACAACAATACAACACAAATCTAAAAGTAAAATAATGGAAATATATAAATTCTACATTGAGCAATGTCGGCGTGGCATTGACTAAAATACAGTAGAATAGAATACAGTATATACATATGAGATGAGTAAAGCATTATGTAAACATTATTTAAACATAAAGTGACTAATGTTCCATTATTAAAGTGACCAGTGATTCCATGTCTATGTATATTGGGCAGCAGCCTCTTAGGTGCAGGGTTGAGTAACCGGTGGGTAGCCGGCTAGTGATGGCTATTTAACAGTCTGATGGCCTTGAGATAGGAGCTGTTTTTCAGTCTCATCTTTGATGCACTTGTACTGACCTCGCCTTCTGGATGATAGCGGGCTGAACAGGCAGTGGCTCGGGTGGTTGTTGTCCTTGATGATCTTTTTGGCCTTCCTGTGACATCAGGTGCTGCAGGTGTCCTGGAGGGCAGGTAGTTTGCCCTTGGTGATGCGTTGGGCAGACCGCACCACCCTCTGGAGAGCCCTGCAGTTGCGGGTGGTGCAGTTGCCATACCAGGTGTGTCATGAACGTCGTCAGGGAAATGACCGGACCAAGGTGCAGCGTCGTGAGCGTACATTTCTTTTTATTATGATGTCACCAACAAAAACAAGAAACAACAAAAACATATGTGAAGCTTACTAGGGCTATACAGGCCACTAACAAAGACAACTACCCACAACTAAGGTGGCAAAACAGGCTGCCTACAGTGGGGAGAACAAGTATTTGATACACTGCCGATTTTGCAGGTTTTCCTACTTACAAAGCATGTAGAGGTCTGTAATTTTTATCATAGGTACACTTCAACTGAGAGAGACGGAATCTAAAACAAAAATCCAGAAAATCACATAGTATGATTTTAAAGTAATTAATTTCTGAACACAAACAACAAGTGTGTGTTTAAAATTGGAAAGAAACACACATTTCTTTCCACAGGGCCGTGGTGTGAGACAGGGATGCAGCTTAAGCCCCACACACTTCAACATGTACAGTTGCAAGAAAAAGTGTGTGAACCCTTTGGAATTACCTTGATTTCTGCATTTATTACTCATAAAATGTGGTCTGGTCGTCATTTTAGTCACAATAATAGACAAACACAATCTGACAATACTAATAATGCACAAACAGTTGTACTTTGACATTTTTTTTGAAGACATTGTGTAATCATTCACAGTGCAGGCTGGAAAAAGTAAGTGAACCTCTGTGTTAACGACTTCTCCAAAAGCTATTTGGAGTCAGGTGTTTCAATTAAGGAGATGAGATTGGAGGTGTGGGTTGCACAGGTGCCCTGTCCTTTAAATAAAGTTACACAAAGCCTGGATACTGACAAATATCTTCTTCTTCAGAATGATTGGTTAGTGTGAACCATGCCTCAATCCCAACAACGTTCACAGGACCTTAGAAGACGCATTATAGAAATGCACGAAGCTGGTTAAGGATACAAAAGCATTGCTAAAGACCTTGGTGTGTTCATCAATCCACAGTAAGACACATTGTCTACAAATGGAGAAGATTCGGGACTGTTGCTACTCTCCCTAGGAGTGGGCGTCCTGCGGAGATCACCTGAAAGAGGTAAGAAGGAACCCAAGGGTAATGCAAAATATCTCCAGAAAACTCTACAAACAACGCAAGTCTGTGTTGATGTGTCCACTATCAGAAAAACACTGAACAACAATGGTGTTCATGGATGGACACCACGAAGGAAACCACTGCTGTCTAAAAAAACATTGCGGCACGTCTCAAGTTTGCCCAAGACCACCTGGATGTTCCACAACGCTTCTGGGAAAATGTGCTGTGGACAGATTTTTGGGAAAAATGCACAACATGATGTGTGGAATATAAAGGGCATTGCACACCAACACCAAAACCTCATCCCAACTGTGAAGCATGGTGGAGGGAGCATCATGGTTTGGGGCTGCTTTGCTGCCTCAGGGCCTGGAAGCCTTGCAATCATTGAGGGATAAATACATTCTAAAATGTATCAAGACAATGTATCAAGACATTTTACAGGAGAATGTCTGGGCAGCAGTCCATGACCTCAAGCTTAAGAGAGGTTGAGTGATGCAACAAGACAATGACCCAAAGCACACAAGTAAATCAACTAAAGAAGGGCTGAAAAGGAAGAAGATTTGTGTTTTGGAATGGCCAAGTCAGAGTCCGGACCTTAACCCAATCGAGATGTTGTGGCATAACCTGAAGAGGGCTGTGCAATCAAGACAACCCAGAAATATTGATGAACTGAAACAGATTTGTTGGGAGGAATGGTTCAAAATTCCTCCTCAACGTTGTGCAAGTCTCATAAGCAGCTACAGGAAATGTTTGCTGGAGGTTGTTGCTGCTAAATGAGGACCTACAAGTTACTAAATTCAAGGGTTCACTTACTTTTTGCAGCCTGCACCGTGAATGATTACTCAATGTCTTCAATAGAAATTTGAAAAGTACAACTGTTTGTGTGTTATTAGTTTAGTCAGATTGTGTTTGTCTCATTGTGACTTAGATGAGGATCTGATAAAGGAATTTATATATTTAAAGTAATGACTAAAGGATTCCACCCTGAAATCATGTAATTGTATGAAATGTGTTAGAGTCATAATTTAAGAATGTGTGTGACTAGACCATTGTGTTACTATTTCGCAGCTGGTTAGAGTTGAGACATTCAAGGCCAACTGAACTGCCGACTTGTGATAACTCTGAAACAAAACAACAGGAAACAGGGCCCTTCCAAGGCCCTCTCATCTAGGGAGGAAAGGAATGGCGAGAAACTGCCAGGCTGGTAGAAAAGTGATTAAGTGTGTGTGTGTGTGTGTGTGTGTGTGTGTGTGTGTGTGTGTGTGTGTGTGTGTGTGTGTGTGTGTGTGTGTGTGTGTGTGTGTGTGTGTGTGTGTGTGTGTGTGTGTGCGTGCGTGCGTGCGTGTGTGCGTGCGTGTAGGTATGTGGGGTGGGAGTTATAAAATTACTGTTTGCATTTTTGACTTCAGAGCTCTCTGAATAAAGAACTAACCCTTTGCAGATATTCTGAGACTTTGTCCAAATTCTTCTATTAACCAGGGCCTTACAACCTCTGGGAATTGGTCAAAGCTATAGTGACTGTTATCATCATTGGGATTGAAAAATCTTGTGACAACTTGGTCTTTCGAGCTGGATTTATTGTCAACCACCAAAATAACGTAGTGGTAAAGCCTTCACCTATTTGATTCATAGCTTTGTATTCATCTGGAACTCCCCTGGGGATGCCAATAGCATCCATCTAGACAGGGCTACTCCCATCCTGGTCAAAACTCCTCCTGTGCCTACTTTGGCCTCCTATAACTAGCCTCTGATGACTAATTCTAACTGTTTGCACCAATAATACTGGGGCGCAAGTACCTAACCACCCTTTTGGTAGTTTCTGTTGTGTTTCCTTTGCTGGTACAAGCCCACCATACATCAGTTATAGGTGTGTGAGGTTAAGAATTTTCTCCTGTGCTTCCAAACCTAAGTCAGTCACATTAACTACCAGCCTTACATCCATTAAAATCTCCTAAATTCCTGGTGCCATTCTTGTGTATATAACACTGGTACTAAAGTGAACCGAGGTGGGTTGGCAGAGTACTTCAATCTGGCTAACCCAATCCAATCCCAATCCCTGCTTTCCTAGGGAATTGTTTAATGTTTACCTTAAATCCTACATCTTGACCTTCTTTGACTCCTATTCTGTAAGTCATTCGTCCTTGATTTTCAGTGTATTACATAGTTTGTCTTTTACTTCTTATCAATGACAACGGCGTCGTATAATTAGAACCGGATGTATCAGAAAGATTACCGTATAATTAGTACTGGAAGGTGGTGGATCTGGATGTATCAGAAAGATTACCAAGACTTCAGAAGCCCAAAAGTTAACGACAAACAAAACCTAATAATAATGATAATTCCACTGTACTCCCTCAAATCATTAGTTTTAAACTTCCTCAATGTTTATATGTACTTAATGTACTGATTAATATATCTAGCTCTACTTTTAGACAATAGACTATTAGGTCTCACACATATAGTTCCCAACTTTCTCAACACCTCTCTGACCTACTCAAATAATTAACCATTAAAGCTATAGTGATTGTTATCATCATTGGGATTGAAAATTCTCTTGGCAAGATCAGACCACATTTTCTGAGTTATCAATGCAGAAATCCAGGTGATTCCAAAGCGTTCACAAACTTTGTCTTGCATCTGTATATCAATGAATTGACAAGGGCACTAGAACAGTCTGCAGCACCCAGCCTCACCATACTACAATCTGAAGTCAAATGCCTACTGTTTCTGATGATTTGGTGGTTCTGTACCCAACTAAGGAGGGCTTACAGCAGCACCTAGATCTTCTGCACAGATTCTGTCAGACCTGGGCCCAGACAGTAAATCTCAGTAAGACGAAATAATGGTGTTCCAAAAGTTCTAGTTCCCAGGACCACAAATACAAATTCCATCTAGACACCGTTGCCCTAGAGCACACAAAAACTATACATATCTCGGCCTAATTATCAGTGCTACAGGTAACGTCCACAAAGCTGTGAACGATCTGAGAGACGAGGCAAGAAGCGCCTTCTATGCCATAAAAGATAACATAAAATTTGACATACCAATTAGGATCTGGCAAAAAATACTTTAATCAGTTATAGAACCCATTTCCCTTTATGGTTGTGAGGTCTCGGGTCCGCTCACCAATCAAGAATTCACAAAATGGGAAAAACACCAAATTGAGACTCTGCATGCAGAATTCTGCAAAAAATATCCTCCATGTATAACGTAAAACACCAAATAATGCATGCAGAGCAGAATTAGGTCAATACCCACTGATTATCAAAATCCAGAAAACAGCCGTTAAATTCTATAACCACCTAAAAGGAAGTGATTCCCAAACCTTTCATCACCTACAGAGAGATGAACCTGGGGAAGAGTCCCCTGGTCCTGGGGCTCTGTTCACAAACACAAACAGACACCACACAGCCCCAGGACAGCAACACAAATAGACCTAACCAAATCATGAGAAAAAAAGACAATTACTTGACACATTGGAATGAATTTACAAAAAACTGAGCAAAATAGAGTGCTATTTGGCCCTAAACAGAGAGTACACAGTGGCAGAATACCTGACCAATAAGACTGACCCAAAATGATGGAAAGCTTTGACTACGTATAGACTCAGTGAGCATAGCCTTGCTATTGACAAACACCGCTGTGGGGCAGACCTGGCTTACAAGAGAAGACAGGCTATGTGCACACTGCCCACAAAATGAGATGGAAATTGAGCTGCACATCCTAACCTCCTGCCAAATGTATGACCATATTAGAGACATTTATTTCCCTCAGATTACACAGACCCACAAAGAATTTGAAAACAAATCCAATTTTGATAAATTCCCATATCTGTTGGATGAGATACTACAGTGTGGAATCACAGCAGCAAGATTTGTGACCTGTTGCCATAAGAAAAAGTCAACCAGTGAAGAACAAACACCATTGTAAATACAACCCATATTTATGATTATTTATTTTCCTTTTTTTAACTATTTGCACATGATTACAACACTGTATATGACATAATATGACATTTGAAATGTATATTATTATATTATTTTGTAACTTGTGAATGCAATATTTAATGTTAACTTTTTATTGTTTATTTCACTTTTGTTTATCCATTTCACTTGCATTGGCCATGTAAACATATGTTACCCATACCAATAAAGCCCTTTGAATTGAATTGAGAGGGGTAGCTAGAAGGTGAGAGTTTTCAACCTGCCCTGCTGAAAGCAAATGAAAGAGGTCTTGTGTCAACATTCTGATGGCAATGACACTGACCCACAATGCACCCTGTTCTAACACACACTCTTGACTTAGATCTCAGGGTAGGTGATGCCAATGCATGGTTAGTGTTGTGTCACTGCATGGTTAGAGTGGTATCACTGCATGGTTAGAGTGGTGTCACTGCAAGGTTACGGTGATGTTACTGCATGGTTAGAGTGGTATCACTGCATGGTTAGAGTGGTGTCACTGCAAGGTTACGGTGATGTTACTGCATGGTTAGAGTGGTATCACTACCTGGTTAGAGTGGTGTCACTGCATGGTTAGAGTGATGTCACTGCATGGCTACGGTGATGTCACTGCA
>NW_027005625.1:47500-73505 GCF_036934945.1 Oncorhynchus masou masou | reverse complement strand
TGCAGTGACATCACCATAACCATGCAGTGACACCACTCTAACCATGCAGTGACACCACCCTAACCAGGCAGTGACACCACTCTAACCATGCAGTGACATCACTGTAGCCATGCAGTGACATCACTCTAACCATGCAGTGACACCACTCTAACCAGGTAGTGATACCACTCTAACCATGCAGTAACATCACCGTAACCTTGCAGTGACACCACTCTAACCCTGCAGTGATACCACTCTAACCATGCAGTGACACAACACTAACCATGCATTGGCATCACCTACCCTGAGATCTAAGTCAAGAGTGTGTGTTAGAACAGGGTGCATTGTGGGTCAGTGTCATTGCCGTCAGAATGTTGACACAAGACCTCTTTCATTTGCTTTCAGCAGGGCAGGTTGAAAACTCTCACCTTCTAGCTACCCCTCTCAATTCAATTCAAAGGGCTTTATTGGTATGGGTAACATATGTTTACATGGCCAATGCAAGTGAAATGGATAAACAAAAGTGAAATAAACAATAAAAAGTTAACATTAAATATTGCATTCACAAGTTACAAAATAATATAATAATATACATTTCAAATGTCATATTATGTCATATACAGTGTTGTAATCATGTGCAAATAGTTAAAAAGGAAAATAAATAATCATAAATATGGGTTGTATTTACAATGGTGTTTGTTCTTCACTGGTTGACTTTTTTCTTATGGCAACAGGTCACAAATCTTGCTGCTGTGATTCCACACTGTGGTATCTCATCCAACAGATATGGGAATTTATCAAAATTGGATTTGTTTTCAAATTCTTTGTGGGTCTGTGTAATCTGAGGGAAATAAATGTCTCTAATATGGTCATACATTTGGCAGGAGGTTAGGATGTGCAGCTCAATTTCCATTTCATTTTGTGGGCAGTGTGCACATAGCCTGTCTTCTCTTGTAAGCCAGGTCTGCCCCACAGCGGTGTTTGTCAATAGCAAGGCTATGCTCACTGAGTCTATACGGAGTCAAAGCTTTCCTTCATTTTGGGTCAGTCATATTGGTCAGGTATTCTGCCACTGTGTACTCTCTGTTTAGGGCCAAATAGCACTCTATTTTGCTCAGTTTTTTGTAAATTCATTCCAATGTGTCAAGTAATTGTCTTTTTTTTCTCATGATTTGGTTAGGTCTATTTGTGTTGCTGTCCTGGGGCTGTGTGGTGTCTGTTTGTGTTTGTGAACAGAGCCCCAGGACCAGGGGACTCTTCCCCAGGTTCATCTCTCTGTAGGTGATGAAAGGTTTGGGAATCACTTCCTTTTAGGTGGTTATAGAATTTAACGGCTGTTTTCTGGATTTTGATAATCAGTGGGTATTGACCTAATTCTGCTCTGCATGCATTATTTGGTGTTTTACGTTATACATGGAGGATATTTTTTGCAGAATTCTGCATGCAGAGTCTCAATTTGGTGTTTTTCCCATTTTGTGAATTCTTGATTGGTGAGCGGACCCGAGACCTCACAACCATAAAGGGAAATGGGTTCTATAACTGATTAAAGTATTTTTTGCCAGATCCTAATTGGTATGTCAAATTTTATGTTATCTTTTATGGCATAGAAGGCGCTTCTTGCCTCGTCTCTCAGATCGTTCACAGCTTTGTGGACGTTACCTGTAGCACTGATAATTAGGCCGAGATATGTATAGTTTTTGTGTGCTCTAGGGCAACGGTGTCTAGATGGAATTTGTATTTGTGGTCCTGGGAACTAGAACTTTTTGGAACACCATTATTTCGTCTTACTGAGATTTACTGTCTGGGCCCAGGTCTGACAGAATCTGTGCAGAAGATCTAGGTGCTGCTGTAAGCCCTCCTTAGTTGGGTACAGAACCACCAAATCATCAGAAACAGTAGGCATTTGACTTCAGATTGTAGTATGGTGAGGCTGGGTGCTGCAGACTGTTCTAGTGCCCTTGTCAATTCATTGATATACAGATGCAAGACAAAGTTTGTGAACGCTTTGGAATCACCTGGATTTCTGCATTGATAACTCAGAAAATGTGGTCTGATCTTGCCAAGAGAATTTTCAATCCCAATGATGATAACAATCACTATAGCTTTAATGGTTAATTATTTGAGTAGGTCAGAGAGGTGTTGAGAAAGTTGGGAACTATATGTGTGAGACCTAATAGTCTATTGTCTAAAAGTAGAGCTAGATATATTAATCAGTACATTAAGTACATATAAACATTGAGGAAGTTTAAAACTAATGATTTGAGGGAGTACAGTGGAATTATCATTATTATTAGGTTTTGTTTGTCGTTAACTTTTGGGCTTCTGAAGTCTTGGTAATCTTTCTGATACATCCAGATCCACCACCTTCCAGTACTAATTATACGGTAATCTTTCTGATACATCCGGTTCTAATTATACGACGCCGTTGTCATTGATAAGAAGTAAAAGACAAACTATGTAATACACTGAAAATCAAGGACGAATGACTTACAGAATAGGAGTCAAAGAAGGTCAAGATGTAGGATTTAAGGTAAACATTAAACAATTCCCTAGGAAAGCAGGGATTGGGATTGGATTGGGTTAGCCAGATTGAAGTACTCTGCCAACCCACCTCGGTTCACTTTAGTACCAGTGTTATATACACAAGAATGGCACCAGGAATTTAGGAGATTTTAATGGATGTAAGGCTGGTAGTTAATGTGACTGACTTAGGTTTGGAAGCACAGGAGAAAATTCTTAACTTCACACACCTATAACTGATGTATGGTGGGCTTGTACCAGCAAAGGAAACACAACAGAAACTACCAAAAGGGTGGTTAGGTACTTGCGCCCCAGTATTATTGGTGCAAACAGTTAGAATTAGTCATCAGAGGCTAGTTATAGGAGGCCAAAGTAGGCACAGGAGGAGTTTTGACCAGGATGGGAGTAGCCCTGTCTAGATGGATGCTATTGGCATCCCCAGGGGAGTTCCAGATGAATACAAAGCTATGAATCAAATAGGTGAAGGTTTACCACTACGTTATTTTGGTGGTTGACAATAAATCCAGCTCGAAAGACCAAGTTGTCACAAGATTTTTCAATCCCAATGATGATAACAGTCACTATAGCTTTGACCAATTCCCAGAGGTTGTAAGGCCCTGGTTAATAGAAGAATTTGGACAAAGTCTCAGAATATCTGCAAAGGGTTAGTTCTTTATTCAGAGAGCTCTGAAGTCAAAAATGCAAACAGTAATTTTATAACTCCCACCCCACATACCTACACACACGCACACACGCACACGCACGCACACACACACACACACACACACACACACACACACACACACACACACACACACACACACACACACACACACACACACACACACACACACACACACACACACACATACACTTAATCACTTTTCTACCAGCCTGGCAGTTTCTCGCCATTCCTTTCCTCCCTAGATGAGAGGGCCTTGGAAGGGCCCTGTTTCCTGTTGTTTTGTTTCAGAGTTATCACAAGTCGGCAGTTCAGTTGGCCTTGAATATCTCAACTCTAACCAGCTGCGAAATAGTAACACAATGGTCTAGTCACACACATTCTTAAATTATGACTCTAACACATTTCATACAATTACATGATTTCAGGGTGGAATCCTTTAGTCATTACTTTAAATATATAAATTCCTTTATCAGATCCTCATCTAAGTCACAATGAGACAAACACAATCTGACTAAACTAATAACACACAAACAGTTGTACTTTTCAAATTTCTATTGAAGACATTGAGTAATCATTCACGGTGCAGGCTGCAAAAAGTAAGTGAACCCTTGAATTTAGTAACTTGTAGGTCCTCATTTAGCAGCAACAACCTCCAGCAAACATTTCCTGTAGCTGCTTATGAGACTTGCACAACGTTGAGGAGGAATTTTGAACCATTCCTCCCAACAAATCTGTTTCAGTTCATCAATATTTCTGGGTTGTCTTGATTGCACAGCCCTCTTCAGGTTATGCCACAACATCTCGATTGGGTTAAGGTCCGGACTCTGACTTGGCCATTCCAAAACACAAATCTTCTTCCTTTTCAGCCCTTCTTTAGTTGATTTACTTGTGTGCTTTGGGTCATTGTCTTGTTGCATCACTCAACCTCTCTTAAGCTTGAGGTCATGGACTGCTGCCCAGACATTCTCCTGTAAAATGTCTTGATACATTGTCTTGATACATTTTAGAATGTATTTATCCCTCAATGATTGCAAGGCTTCCAGGCCCTGAGGCAGCAAAGCAGCCCCAAACCATGATGCTCCCTCCACCATGCTTCACAGTTGGGATGAGGTTTTGGTGTTGGTGTGCAATGCCCTTTATATTCCACACATCATGTTGTGCATTTTTCCCAAAAAATCTGTCCACAGCACATTTTCCCAGAAGCGTTGTGGAACATCCAGGTGGTCTTGGGCAAACTTGAGACGTGCCGCAATGTTTTTTTTAGACAGCAGTGGTTTCCTTCGTGGTGTCCATCCATGAACACCATTGTTGTTCAGTGTTTTTCTGATAGTGGACACATCAACACAGACTTGCGTTGTTTGTAGAGTTTTCTGGAGATATTTTGCATTACCCTTGG
Source organism: Oncorhynchus masou masou (assembly GCF_036934945.1). Lineage (NCBI taxonomy): Eukaryota > Metazoa > Chordata > Actinopteri > Salmoniformes > Salmonidae > Oncorhynchus > Oncorhynchus masou. Next base: position 68,925 of record NW_027005625.1, on the reverse strand, counting down.
GTTCCTTCTTACCTCTTTCAGGTGATCTCCGCAGGACGCCCACTCCTAGGGAGAGTAGCAACAGTCCCGAATCTTCTCCATTTGTAGACAATGTGTCTTACTGTGGATTGATGAACACACCAAGGTCTTTAGCAATGTTTTTGTATCCTTAACCAGCTTCGTGCATTTCTATAATGCGTCTTCTAAGGTCCTGTGAACGTTGTTGGGATTGAGGCATGGTTCACACTAACCAATCATTCTGAAGAAGAAGATATTTGTCAGTATCCAGGCTTTGTGTAACTTTATTTAAAGGACAGGGCACCTGTGCAACCCACACCTCCAATCTCATCTCCTTAATTGAAACACCTGACTCCAAATAGCTTTTGGAGAAGTCGTTAACACAGAGGTTCACTTACTTTTTCCAGCCTGCACTGTGAATGATTACACAATGTCTTCAAAAAAAATGTCAAAGTACAACTGTTTGTGCATTATTAGTATTGTCAGATTGTGTTTGTCTATTATTGTGACTAAAATGACGACCAGACCACATTTTATGAGTAATAAATGCAGAAATCAAGGTAATTCCAAAGGGTTCACACACTTTTTCTTGCAACTGTACATGTTGAAGTGTGTGGGGCTTAAGCTGCATCCCTGTCTCACACCACGGCCCTGTGGAAAGAAATGTGTGTTTCTTTCCAATTTTAAACACACACTTGTTGTTTGTGTTCAGAAATTAATTACTTTAAAATCATACTATGTGATTTTCTGGATTTTTGTTTTAGATTCCGTCTCTCTCAGTTGAAGTGTACCTATGATAAAAATTACAGACCTCTACATGCTTTGTAAGTAGGAAAACCTGCAAAATCGGCAGTGTATCAAATACTTGTTCTCCCCACTGTAGGCAGCCTGTTTTGCCACCTTAGTTGTGGGTAGTTGTCTTTGTTAGTGGCCTGTATAGCCCTAGTAAGCTTCACATTTGTTTTTGTTGTTTCTTGTTTTTGTTGGTGACATCATAATAAAAAGAAATGTACGCTCACGACGCTGCACCTTGGTCCGGTCATTTCCCTGACGACGTTCATGACACACCTGGTATGGCAACTGCACCACCCGCAACTGCAGGGCTCTCCAGAGGGTGGTGCGTTCTGCCCAACGCATCACCAAGGGCAAACTACCTGCCCTCCAGGACACCTGCAGCACCTGATGTCACAGGAAGGCCAAAAAGATCATCAAGGACAACAACCACCCGAGCCACTGCCTGTTCAGCCCGCTATCATCCAGAAGGCGAGGTCAGTACAGGTGCATCAAAGATGAGACTGAAAAACAGCTCCTATCTCAAGGCCATCAGACTGTTAAATAGCCATCACTAGCCGGCTACCCACCGGTTACTCAACCCTGCACCTAAGAGGCTGCTGCCCAATATACATAGACATGGAATCACTGGTCACTTTAATAATGGAACATTAGTCACTTTATGTTTAAATAATGTTTACATAATGCTTTACTCATCTCATATGTATATACTGTATTCTATTCTACTGTATTTTAGTCAATGCCACTCCGACATTGCTCAATGTAGAATTTATATATTTCCATTATTTTACTTTTAGATTTGTGTTGTATTGTTGTGAATTGTGAGATACTATTGCAATGTTGGAGCTAGGAACGCAAGCATTTTACTACACCCGCAATAACATCTGCTAAATATGTGTATGTGACTAATACAATTAGATTTGATTTGAAAAACGCTAATGTTGCGAAAGAAGTTGGAATCTGACTAGGACAGGAGCCAGAGGCTCTCTCTCTCTCTCTCTCTCGCTCTGTCTCTAGATTATAATGCAGGTCCCATCGCCCCTGTCTCATCAGATGTCCAGGCTGAATAGGCGAGGGCAGAGCAAAGTAAACACACAGAGCTATTCTGTCCTGTCCTTCATTCATCCCTCGACCCCCACGCCACACTCCTCCTCCGCCTCGCTGGCTCTGTGTGTGTGTCTAAGGACATAGCTAGGAGCTCATTCCCAAATAAACCCTTTCACCCACCGGTTGAAGGGAACACACTAAGGCACAAAGACACACACATGCACACACCCACACACAAACACAGGAATAACTAGATTACAGTAATTGTAGTAAGTGGATCTAGTAAAGCGTGTTGACACACAGCTAGAGTGAGAAAATAAAAGCACTGGCCTGGATGGTGGATCTCCACAGCAACCCTTCAATGGGGAAAACAAACTGTGATACTGTAATAGAACCCCACCCCCTTTAACCTACACGCTCTATGGTTCATGTAGTTCACCCCTCACCCTACACTCTCTATGGTTCATGTAGTTCACCCCTCACCCTACACTCTCTATGGTCCATGTAGTTCACCCCTCACCCTACACTCTCTATGGTCCATGTAGTTCACCCCTCACCCTACACTCTCTATGGTCCATGTAGTTCACCCCTCACCCTACACTCTCTATGGTCCATGTAGTTCACCCCTCACCCTACACTCTCTATGGTCCATGTAGTTCACCCCTCACCCTACACTCTCTATGGTCCATGTAGTTCACCCCTCACCCTACACTCTCTATGGTCTATGTAGTTCACCCCTCACCCTACACTCTCTATGGTCCATGTAGTTCACCCCTCACCCTACACTCTCTATGGTCCATGTAGTTCACCCCTCACCCTACACTCTCTATGGTCCATATGGTCCATGTAGTTCACCCCTCACCCTACACTCTCTATGGTCCATGTAGTTCACCCCTCACCCTACACTCTATGGTCCATGTAGTTCACCCCTCACCCTACACTCTCTATGGTCCATGTAGTTCACCCCTCACCCTACACTCTCTATGGTTCATGTAGTTCACCCCTCACCCTACACTCTCTATGGTCCATGTAGTTCACCCCTCACCCTACACTCTCTATGGTCCATGTAGTTCACCCCCTCACCCTACACTCTCTATGGTCCATGTAGTTCACCCCTCACCCTACACTCTCTATGGTCCATGTAGTTCACCCCTCACCCTACACTCTCTATGGTCCATGTAGTTCACCCCTCACCCTACACTCTCTATGGTCCATGTAGTTCACCCCTCACCCTACACTCTCTATGGTCCATGTAGTTCACCCCTCACCCTACACTCTCTATGGTCCATGTAGTTCACCCCTCACCCTACACTCTCTATGGTCCATGTAGTTCACCCCTCACCCTACACTCTCTATGGTCCATGTAGTTCACCCCTCACCCTACACTCTCCATGGTCCATGTAGTTCACCCCTCACCCTACACTCTCTATGGTCCATGTAGTTCACCCCTCACCCTACACGCTCTATGGTCCATGTAGTTCACCCCTCACCCTACACTCTCTATGGTCCATGTAGTTCACCCCCTCACCCTACACTCTCTATGGTCCATGTAGTTCACCCCTCACCCTACACTCTCTATGGTCCATGTAGTTCACCCCTCACCCTACACTCTCCAGGGTCCATGTAGTTCACCCTCACCCTACACTCTCCATGGTCCATGTAGTTCACCCCTCACCCTACACTCTCTATGGTCCATGTAGTTCACCCCTCACCCTACACTCTCCATGGTCCATGTAGTTCACCCCTCACCCTACACTCTCTATGGTCCATGTAGTTCACCCCTCACCCTACACTCTCCATGGTCCATGTAGTTCACCCCTCACCCTACACTCTCTATGGTCCATGTAGTTCACCCCTCACCCTACACTCTCTATGATCCATGTAGTTCACCCCTCACCCTACACTCTCTATGGTCCATGTAGTTCACCCCTCACCCTACACTCTCTATGGTCCATGTAGTTCACCCTCACCCTACACTCTCTATGGTCCATGTAGTTCACCCCTCACCCTACACTCTCTATGGTCCATGTAGTTCACCCCCTCACCCTACACTCTCTATGGTCCATGTAGTTCACCCCCTCACCCTACACTCTCTATGGTCCATGTAGTTCACCCCTCACCCTACACTCTCTATGGTCCATGTAGTTCACCCCTCACCCTACACTCTCTATGGTCCATGTAGTTCACCCCTCACCCTACACTCTCTATGGTCCATGTAGTTCACCCCTCACCCTACACCCTCTATGGTCCATGTAGTTCACCCCTCACCCTACACCCCACCTCCTCTCTCTCTCTCTCTCTCTCTCTGATCTCCTCCAGACCTCCTTTGGAGATTGAAAGTAGCAATTAAACAAAATAATCACCCTGTACTCGTTCACTGTGCTCTCGTTCCAGCTCCCCTCCTCTCTTCCCCTCTTCTCTTCTTAACAGCAGTGGATGAAAACCTGCAATTACAGCTAGGAGCTGTAGTTATGGAAAGGTGTGTGAGAGGTTCTGTGTGTGATTCTCTACGATAGTCTCTCTCACACACTTAGGTGCAATCATGCACACGGGCAAATGTGAACACACACAGACACAGAAACACTCACGCACGCACACTAACACACACTCACACACACATAACACACAGAAAGGGTTCAATAGCCACTTAAAACCACAGTTATAATGACAGGGAGGTTAAATCCCCCGTTCGGCCTGGCAGCAGCAGCAGCCTGGAGTTGAAAAGAGAAGTTCTTCAGCAGCTATATGAGGAAGGAAGGCCTGGAAAATCTCTCTGCTATACTAAACACACAACCATCTAGACTAATCCATATCCCCACAGAACCACAAAATGGAGGGTTAGCCTAGTTAGTGGCACACAGAGCTTTGAGGACACACTTAAAAGACTGTTGTGAGGAGATGAGAAAGAGAGAGAGTGCAAGAGAGAGAGAGAGGGAGGGAGAGAGAAGGGAGAGAGACGGGAGATGACAGAGAGGGGGAAGGAGAACGATAAGAGAGAGTGGGGATATCTAAGGTGACTTTGATCCTTTAAGACCTTTAAAATGATATCAGTGGTACAGACAGTGAAGGTACGTACGTATACATTGAAGGCTGGAGGAAACACAGTGTTGTGTGTATGTTAGGCCTGCTGCTGGTCTCCCTCTTCAACAGAACCTCAGCCAGAGAGAAATCAATTACACACAGAAACAGGAACCATTAGAGAATGTATTGAGCTTGAGAATGAGAGAAAGAGAGAAAGACAGACATAGAGATGGAGAGAGAGATTCTGTTCCATGAGTTTCTACACTCTTAGAAAAATATTTCCCAAGGATGTTATTTGGCTGTCCTCATAGGAGAACCCTTTTTGGTTCAAAGTATAACCCCTTTGGGTTCCATGTAGAACCATCTGTGGAAAAGGGTCCACATCGAACCTACAACGGTTCTACCTGGAACAAAAAGGGTTTCTATCTGGAACTGAAAGAGTTCTTCAACGAGCTACCCTATGTGGACAGCTGAAGACCAGAGGGGGAGCTGGGTAGAGAATGGGAGATGAGAGAGAAGGTGTAGAAGAGAGGCAGGTAGGGAAGAACAGAAGAGGGTTGAGGAGAGGTGGAGAGAGGAGAGAGGAGGGATGGAGAGGAGGGTTGAGGGGAGAGGTGGAGAGAAGTGGAACAGAAGAGGGTTGAGGAGAGGTGGAGAGAGGAGGGATTGAGGGGAGGGTTGAGGGGAGAGGTGGAGAGAAGTGGAACAGAAGAGGGTTGAGGAGAGGTGGAGAGGTAGAAAGAGGAGGGATGGAGAGGAGGGTTGAGAGGAGAGGTGGAGAGGTAGAGAGACAAGGAATGGAGAGGAGGCTTGAGGGGAGAGGTGGATTGATGTGAGTAGAAGAGGGTCAAGGGAGAGGATGAGACGATTGGAGGGTGGGCAGCATTGAAGGGAGAGAGGGGGATGAGGGAAGAGATGGATTGAGGTGGGAAGTGTAGAGGTGAGCCAGAGTTCTATGTGTGTATTTAATATGAAACACACTGCAGTGTTCCTGTTCCAATACCTGCAGCTTAACCTGCTTACCTGTCAACTCTCATGTGTGTGTGTGTGTGTGTGTGTGTGTGTGTGTGTGTGTGTGTGTGTGTGGGGTGTGTGTGTGTGTGTGTGTGTGTGTGTGTGTGTGTGTGTGGGGGGGGGGGGGACAAGCACCAGCATGCCTATCAAGGAGTCACCATACACCTGGGAAGAGGTGCGTGTGGGGAGGGAGGGAAGTGGGGAGGGAGGGGGTGGGGAAGGAGGGAGGGGGTGGGGAGGAGGGGGAGGGGGTGGGGAAGGAGGGAGGGAAGTGGGGAGGGAGGGGGTGGGGAAGGAGGGAGGGGGTGGGGAATAAGGTGCAGGTGGGAATTGGGAAAGCCCCTCGGTGGGGGGTAGCCATGCTAGTATGTTCCTTGACTCTGCTCACACACACACACACACACACACACACACACACACACACACACACACACACACACACACACACACACACACACACACACACACACACACACACACACACAGACAGACAGACAGACACAGACAGACAGACAGAAAGACACAGACAGACACACTGTTTTCCTCTTTATTGATTTTCCCACAATGGAAACTTCAAAGGGCCACTAAGGAGTAGGTTGGTTCCTAAAGCAGCCACAGAGTTTAATGCTTTATGTTTCATCTGGCAACGTCCCCACAACACACACCCTGAACACACACCCTCCCCCCGGGCAGCGAGACCTGACAGATCTCCTCCTCCTCACCTGTGACGCTCTAAGCCCTGGGAAATGTCCCGATGGCCTCAGGAACTGGCCGCATACACACAGTTGGTTTACTGGTCATGTGCCAACACGTCTGTATAACTGGGATGATGTAGCAATAAAATGTTCAGCCACATCTGAAGAGCAGTACCATGACACATCAAACCAGATCCAGACAACCAGAGAGTAGTGATTATGATGAATACTGACTGAGTGCACAGCAGAACTGTCTATCCCTTCACTTCTGACATTCACTATTCAGACATTCACTATTCAGACATTCACTATTCAGACATTCACTATTCAGACATTCACTATTCAGACATTCACTATTCAGACATTCACTATTCAGACATTCACTATTCAGATATACATTCACATTCATTCAGACATTCACTATTCAGACATTCATATTCAGACATTCACTATTCAGACATTCACTATTCAGACATTCACTATTCAGACATTCACTATTCAGACATTCACTATTCAGACATTCACTATTCAGACATTCACTATTCAGACATTCACTATTCAGACATTCACTATTCAGACATTCACTATTCAGATATACACTGAGTGTACAAAGCATTAGGAACACCTTCAGTTGCACCACCCCCTTTTGCCCTCAGAACTGTTTCAATTCATCTGGGCAAGGACTCCACAAGGTGTTGAATGTTGACACAATGCTGGCCCATGTTGACTCCAATGCTTTCCACAGTTGTGTCAAGTTGGCTGGATATCTTTTGGGTGGTGTGATGATGTGATGGATTTTTACATATATACTGTATTTGTAATAATGACAATTACAACAATACCGAATGAAAAATGAACACTTTTATTTTAACTTAATATAATACATAAATATAATCTATTTAGTCTCAAATAAATAATGAAACCTGCTCAATTTGGTTTAAATAATGCAAAAACAAAGTGTTGGAGAAGAAAGTAAAAGTGCAATATGTGCCATGTAAAAAAGCTAATGTTTAAGTTCCTTGCTCAGAACATATGAAAGCTGGTGGTTCAATATTCCCAGTTCTTCAATATTCACAGTTAAGACATTTTAGGTTGAAGTTATTATAAGAATTATGATGTGTGGACTATTTATCTCTATACCATTTGTATTTCATATACCTTTATGGCTCCTTGCTGCACTCGCGTAAAAGGTGGTCAGCCTGCCACTCAGTTTCCTCGTGGATTGCAATGTAATCGGCCATAATCGGCATCCAAAAATGACCAATTGTTATGAAGACGTGAAATTGGCCCTAATTAATCGGCCATGCCGATTATTCGGTCAATCTCTAATTCTGACATACACTATTCAGACATACATTGTCCAGGAATATACTATTCTGACATACATGATCCAGAAATATACTATTCTGACATACACTATTCTGATATACATGATCCGGGAATACACTATTCAGACATACATTATCCAGGAATACACTATTCAGACATACATTATCCAGGAATACACTATTCAGACATACATTATCCAGGAATACACTATTCAGACATACATTATCCAGGAATACACTATTCAGACATACATTATCCAGGAATATACTATTCAGACATACATTATCCAGGAATACACTATTCAGACATACATTATCCAGGAATACACTATTCAGACATACATTATCCAGGAATACACTATTCAGACATACATTATCCAGGAATACACTATTCAGACATACATTATCCAGGAATACACTATTCAGACATACATTATTCTAACACACTATTGACTACTCATCTGACATATATGGTTCTAACATACAGTACATACAACATACATACAGTAGATTCTGCTTACTGAATGAATCAAATATATAGAAGCCCTGAAACATGACGGACCACTTCTCTGTTAATCAATAGGTGTGTTTTAACCAGTGTGCTATAACAGTCTAACAGGACATATGTGGTTGCTATGTGTTTCGTTTGTATTAACCCTGTTAGTTAGTAGGCCTAAAAGAACAAAGCTACTTTGGTCTCAAATATCAACCTATTCAATACATAGTGCACTGCGTTCGACCAGAGCCCATTGGACCCTGGTGAAAAGTAGTGCACTAGGGAATACGGTCCTTTTGGAACACACCCCTACAGTGTGATGCTGGGACTAACAACATGGTGATACTGAGCTGTGTTAGAGTCAGAGCTGACTAGTCTACCATACAGATCGATGGTTTTATAATATACACACACACACACACACACACACACACACACACACACACACACACACACACACACACACACACACACACACACACACACACACACACACACACACACACACGCACAGATCTATACTACTTCACTATCTCTAATACAGCTGAGGGGATGAGTTCTCTCTCTCCCTCTCTCTCTCCCTCTCTCTCACACACACAGCTGAGGAGTTGAGTTCTCTCTCTCCCTCTCACACACACAGAGACAGAGAGAGAGAGAGAAAGAAAGAAAGAAAGAGAGAAAGAAAGAGAGAGAGTGGGTGATGGTGCAAGGCTCCTACACAACAGCCCCACCCTGTCCAGCAGCTCCCCAGTCATGGTCAACAGGAAGCAGTCTGTCTACTGGCCCCAGGAGGCCCTCAGAGTCTTGTTGCGCTGCCTCTCCCCAGTCATGGTCAACAGGAGGCAGTCTGTCTACTGGCCCCAGGAGGCCCTCAGAGTCTTGTTGCGCTGCATCTCCCCAGTCTGTGTGTGTCCATGGTCAACAGGAGGCAGTCTGTCTACTGGCCCCAGGAGGCCCTCAGAGTCTTGTTGCGCTGCCTCTCCCCAGTCTGTGTGTGTCCATGGTCAACAGGAAGCAGTCTGTCTACTGGCCCCAGGAGGCCCTCAGAGTCTTGTTGCGCTGCCTCTCCCCAGTCTGTGTGTGTCCATGGTCAACAGGAAGTAGTCTGTCTACTGGCCCCAGGAGGCCCTCAGAGACCAGAGCTGCTCCCTCTGAGATAAAGTAGAGGGACAGAAATACACAGGGCTCCGTGTGTCTGTGTGTGTCTGTGTGTTTCTGTGTGTGTCTGTGTGTGTCTTATGTGTGTGTGTGTGTGTGTGTGTGTGTGTGTGTGTGTGTGTGTGTGTGTGTGTGTGTGTGTGTGTGTGTGTGTGTGTGTGTGTGTGTGTGTGTGTGTGTGTGTGTGTTTTTATGCGTGCATGCATGCATGCGTTCGTGAGGGCAGATCGAGGGCAGGACAGGGCTTATTAAAAGGCTACCTGAGGAGAGGGCTTTCACTCGGGACTCCCCAGGGTGTGTGTGTGTGCGCCTGCGTGCGTGCGTGCTGTGTGTGTGTGTGTGTGTGTTCCATTGTGTGCCACAGCTCCGTGTCTCCAGAGAGAAGTCCCACACTGAGAAGATATATTAAAGCAGCATTCCCCAAACTCGGTCCCCGGACCACAAGGTGTGCACGTTTTGGTTTTTGCCCTACTCTGGTGATTCAAAAAATCTAAGTTTGATGATTAGTTGATGATGTGAATCAGCTGTGTACTACTAGGGGGAAAAAACTAAACATGCAGCACTTGGTTTAGAAACCCTGTATTAAAACCTTTCATTCTCCTTCTGTCCTCTTCCTGATCTGTCTATTCTCCTCTACCCTGATCTGTCTATTCTCCTCTACCCTGATATGTCTATTCTCCTCTACCCTGATATGTCTATTCTCCTCTACCCTGATCTGTCTATTCTCCTCCTCTACCCTGATCTGTCTATTCTCCTCTACCCTGATATGTCTATTCTCCTCCCCTGATCTGTCTATTCTCCTCTACCCTGATCTGTCTATTCTCCTACCCTGATCTGTCTATTCTCCTCTACCCTGATCTGTCTATTCTCCTCTACCCTGATCTGTCTATTCTCCTCCTCTACCCTGATCTGTCTATTCTCCTCTACCCTGATCTGTCTATTCTCCTCCTCTACCCTGATATGTCTATTCTCCTCTACCCTGATCTGTCTATTCTCCTCTTCTACCCTGATCTGTCTATTCTCCTCTGATCTGTCTACCCTGATCTGTCTACCCTTCTGTCCTCCTCTACCCTGATCTGTCTATTCTCCTCTACCCTGATCTGTCTATTCTCCTCTTCCCTGATATGTCTATTCTCCTGATCTGTCTATTCTCCTCTACCCTGATCTGTCTACCCTCCTCTATCCTGATCTGTCTATTCTCCTCTACCCTGATCTGTCTATTCTCCTCCTCTACCCTGTCTGTCTATTCTCCTCTACCCTCTACCCTGATCTGTCTATTCTCCTCCTCCCTATCTGTCTATTATCCTCCTCTACCCTGATCTGTCTATTCTCCTCCTCTACCCTGATCTGTCTATTCTCCTCTACCCTGATCTGTCTATTCTCCTCCTCTACCCTGATCTGTCTATTCTCCTCTATCCTGATCTGTCTATTCTCCTCCTCTACCCTGATCTGTCTATTCTCCTCTTCTACCCTGATCTGTCTATTCTCCTCTGTCTATTATCCTCCTCTACCCTGATCTGTCTATTCTCCCCTTCTACTCTGTCTATTCTCCTCTTCTACCCTGATCTGTCTATTCTCCTCCTCTACCCTGATCTGTCTATTCTCCTCTACCCTGATCTGTCTATTCTCCTCCTCTACCCTGATCTGTCTATTCTCCTCCTCTACCCTGATCTGTCTATTCTCCTCCTCTACCCTGATATGTCTATTCTCCTCTACCCTGATCTGTCTAATCTATTCTGTCCTACTCCTCTACCCTGATCTGTCTATTCTCCTCCTCTACCCTGATCTGTCTAATCTGATCTGTCTAATCTCTCCTCTACCCTGATCTGTCTATTCTCCTCCTCTACCCTGATCTGTCTATTCTCCTCTACCCTGATCTGTCTATTCTCATCTACCCTGATCTGTCTATTGTCCCTTCCTACCCTGATCTGTCTATTATCCTCCTCTACCCTGATCTGTCTAATCTACTCCTCTACCCTGATCTGTCTATTCTCCTTTCTACCCTGATCTGTCTATTCTACTCATCTACCCTGATCTGTCTATTCTCCTCCTCTACCCTGATCTGTCTATTCTCCTCTCTACCCTGATCTGTCTAATCTCCTCTTCTACTCTGATCTGTCTATTCTCCTCTTCTACCCTGATCTGTCTATTGTCCTCCTACCCTGATCTGTCTTTTGTCCCTTCCTACCCTGATCTGTCTATTATCCTCCTCTACCCTGATCTGTCTATTCTCCTCTCCCCTGATCTGTCTATTGTCCTCTCCTACCTGATCTGTCTATTCTCCCCTACCCTGATCTGTCTATTATCCTCCTCTACCCTGATCTGTCTAATCTACTCCTCTACCCTGATCTGTCTATTCTCCTTTCTACCTGATCTGTCTATTCTACCATCTACCCTGATCTGTCTATTCTCCTCCTCTACCCTGATCTGTCTATTCTCCTCCTCTACCCTGATCTGTCTATTCTCCTCCTCTACCCTGATCTGTCTATTCTCCTCCTCTACCCTGATCTGTCTATTCTCCTCCTCTACCCTGATCTGTCTATTATCCTCCTCTACCCTGATCTGTCTATTCTCCTCCTCTACCCTGATCTGTCTATTCTCCTCCTCTACCCTGATCTGTCTATTCTCCTCTCTACCCTGATCTGTCTATTCTCCTCCTGTCACGTACCCTGATTTGTCTGAGTTGGGTGGGCAGTCTATGTTTGTTTTTCTATGTTTTGGGGTATTTCTACCCTAGTATGGTTCTCAATCAGAGGCTGTCATTAGTTGTCTCTGATTGATGTCTTGGTTTTCACTGTGTGTTTGTGGGTGATTGTTCCTGTCTCTGTGTTTTGCTACTGTTTTTGGTTTTCCTGATGTTCATGTCTGTGTTATTCTCCTTTGGTCTCCTCTACTTCCTGATCTGTCTATTCTCCTCTCCTACCCTGATCTGTCTATTACTCCGCTACCCTGATCTGTCTAATCTACTCCTCTACCCTGATCTGTCTATTCTCCTCCTCTACCCTGATCTGTCTATTCTCCTCCTCTACCCTGATCTGTCTATTCTCCTCCTCTACCCTGATATGTCTATTCTCCTCTCCTACCCTTCTGTCTAATCTCTCCGCTACCCTGATCTGTCTAATCTCTCCTCTACCCTGATCTGTCTATTCTCCTCTCCTACCCTGATCTGTCTATCTGTCCCTGATCTGTCTAATCTCTCCTCTACCCTGATCTGTCTATTCTCCTCCTCTACCCTGATCTGTCTATTACTCCTCTACCCTGATCTGTCTAATCTACTCCTCTACCCTGATCTGTCTATTCTCCTCTACCCTGATCTGTCTATTCTCCTCCTCTACCCTGATCTGTCTATTCTCCTCCTCTACCCTGATCTGTCTATTCTCCTCTACCTTGATCTGTCTATTCTCCTCTACCCTGATCTGTCTATTCTCCTCCTCTACCCTGATCTGTCTATTCTCCTCCTCTACCCTGATATGTCTATTCTCCTCTACCCTGATCTGTCTATTCTCCTCTACCCTGATCTGTCTATTCTCCTCCCCTCTGTCTATTCTCCTGATCTGTCTATTCTCCTCCTCTACCCTGATCTGTCTATTCTCCTCTACCCTGATCTGTCTATTCTCCTCTCTACCCTGATCTGTCTATTCTCCTCCTCTACCCTGATCTGTCTATTCTCCTCCTCTACCCTGATCTGTCTATTCTCCTCTCCTACCCTGTCTATCTGTCTATTGTCTCCTCCTCTACCCTGATCTGTCTATTCTCCTCTACCCTGATCTGTCTATTCTCCTCCTCTACCCTGATCTGTCTATTCTCCTCCTCTACCCTGATCTGTCTAATCTTCTCCTCTACCCTGATCTGTCTATTCTCCTCTACCCTGATCTGTCTATTCGCCTCCTCTGATCTGTCTATTCTCCTCTACCCTGATCTGTCTATTCTCCTCCTCTACCCTGATCTGTCTATTCTCCTCTACCCTGTCTATTCTCCTCTACCCTGATCTGTCTATTCTCCTCCTCTACCCTGATCTGTCTATTCCCTCCTCTATCATGATCTGTCTATTCTCCTCCTCTACCCTGATATGTCTATTCTCCTCTACCCTGATCTGTCTATTCTCCTGATCTGTCTATCTGTCCTCCTCTACCATGATCTGTCTATTCTCCTCCTCTACCCTGATCTGTCTATTCTCCTCTACCCTGATCTGTCTATTCTCCTCCTCTACCCTGATCTGTCTATTCTCCTCTACCTCTATTCCCTGATCTGTCTATTCTCCTCCTCTACCCTGATCTGTCTATTCTCCTCCTCTACCCTGATCTGTCTATTCTCCTCCTCTACCCTGATCTGTCTATTCTCCTCTACCCTGATCTGTCTATTCTCCTCCTCTACCCTGATCTGTCTATTCTCCTCTATCCTGATCTGTCTATTCTCCTCCTCTACCCTGATCTGTCTATTCTCCTCTTCTACCCTGATCTGTCTATTCTCCTCTCATACCATGATCTGTCTATTCTCCTCCTCTACCCTGATCTGTCTATTACTCCTCCTGTCTAATCTACTACCCTGATCTGTCTATTCTCCTCCTCTACCCTGATCTGTCTATTGTCTAATCTCCTCTACCCTGATCTGTCTATTCTCCTCTACTCTACCCTGATCTGTCTATTCTCCTCTACCCTGATCTGTCTATTCTCCTCCTCTACCCTGATCTGTCTATTCTCCTCTACCTTGTCTATTCTCCTCTACCCTGATCTGTCTATTCTCCTCTCTACCCTGATCTGTCTATTCTCCTCTATCCTGATCTGTCTATTCTCCTCCTCTACCTCCTGATCTGTCTATTCTCCTCTACCCTGATCTGTCTATTCTCCTCTACCCTGATCTGTCTATTCTCCTCTACCCTGATCTGTCTATTCTCCTCCTCTACCCTGATCTGTCTATTCTCCTCTACCCTGATCTGTCTATTCTCCTCCTCTACCCTGATCTGTCTATTCTCCTCTACCTTGATCTGTCTATTCTCCTCTACCCTGATCTGTCTACCCTGATCTGTCTATTCTCCTCTCTACTGATCCCTGATCTGTCTATCTACTCCTCTACCCTGATCTGTCTATTCTCTCCTCTACCCTGATCTGTCTGTCTATTGATCTGTCTAATCTCTCCTCTACCCTGATCTGTCTATTCTCCTCTACCCTGATCTGTCTATTCCTCTATCGTGATCTCTATTCCCTGATCTGTCTATTCTCCTCCTCTACCCTGATCTGTCTATTCTCCTCTACCTTGATCTGTCTATTCTCCTCTACCCTGATCTGTCTATTCTCCTCCTCTACCCTGATCTGTCTATTCGCCTCCTCTATCATGATCTGTCTATTCTCCTCCTCTACCCTGATATGTCTATTCTCCTCTACCCTGATCTGTCTATTCTCCTCTACCCTGATCTGTCTATTCTCCTCTACCCTGATCTGTCTATTCTCCTCTACCATGATCTGTCTATTCTCCTCCTCTACCCTGATCTGTCTATTCTCCTCTACCCTGATCTGTCTATTCTCCTCTATTCTCCTCCTCTACCCTGATCTGTCTATTCTCCTCTTCTACCCTGATCTGTCTATTCTCCTCCTCTACCCTGATCTGTCTATTATCCTCCTCTACCCTGATCTGTCTATTCTCCTCCTCTACCCTGATCTGTCTCTCCTCTACCCTGATCTGTCTATTCTCCTCCTCTACCCTGATCTGTCTATTCTCTATCCTGATCTGTCTATTCTCCTCCTCTACCCTGATCTGTCTATTCTCCTCTTCTACCCTGATCTGTCTATTCTCCTCTCATACCATGATCTGTCTATTCTCCTCCTCTACCCTGATCTGTCTATTCTCCCCTTCTACCCTGATCTGTCTATTCTCCTCTTCTACCCTGATCTGTCTATTCTCCCTCTACCCTGATCTGTCTATTATCCTCCTCTACTGATCTGTCTATTCTCCTCCTCTACCCTGATCTGTCTATTCTCCTCCTCTACCCTGATCTGTCTATTCTCCTCCTCTACCCTGATCTGTCTATTCTCCTCTCCTACCCTGATCTGTCTATTCTCCTCTGTCTAATCTACCCTGATCTGTCTATTCTCCTCCTCTACCCTGATCTGTCTAATTCCCACTACCCTGATCTGTCTAATTACTCCTCTACCCTGATCTGTCTATTCTCCTCCTACCCTGATCTGTCTATTCTCCTCTACCCTGATCTGTCTATTCTCCTCTACCCTGATCTGTCTATTGTCCCTTCCTACCCTGATCTGTCTATTATCCTCCTGATCTGTCTATTCTCCTCCTCTACCCTGATCTGTCTATTCTCCTCCTCTACCCTGATCTGTCTATTCTACTCATCTACCCTGATCTGTCTATTCTCCTCCTCTACCCTGATCTGTCTATTCTCCTCCTACTCTGATCTGTCTATTCTCCTCTTCTACCCTGATCTGTCTATTGTCCTCTCCTACCCTGATCTGTCTATTGTCCCTTCCTACCCTGATCTGTCTATTATCCTCCTCTACCCTGATCTGTCTAATCTACTCCTCTACCCTGATCTGTCTATTCTCCTTTCTACCCTGATCTGTCTATTCTACTCATCTACCCTGATCTGTCTATTCTCCTCCTCTACCCTGATCTGTCTATTCTCCTCCTCTACCCTGATCTGTCTATTCTCCTCCTCTACCCTGATCTGTCTATTCTCCTCCTCTACCCTGATCTGTCTATTCTCCTCCTCTACCTTGATCTGTCTATTCTCCTCCTGTCACGTTCTGACCTTTATTTCCTTTGTTTTGTATTTATTTAGTATGGTCAGGGCGTGAGTTGGGTGGGCAGTCTATGTTTGTTTTTCTATGTTTTGGGGTATTTCTATGTTTCGGCCTAGTATGGTTCTCAATCAGAGGCAGGTGTCATTAGTTGTCTCTGATTGAGAATCATACTTAGGTAGCTTGGGTTTCACTGTGTGTTTGTGGGTGATTGTTCCTGTCTCTGTGTTTTGCACCAGATAGGGCTGTTTTTGGTTTTCCACGTTTGTTGTTTTGTAGTGTTCATGTTTATCTGTGTTAATTAAATATGAATCAAAATAACCACGCCGCGTTTTGGTCCTCCTCTACTTCACCACAGGAAAACCCTGACACCTCCTCTACCCTGATATGTCTATTCTCCTCTCCTACCCTGATCTGTCTAATCTACTCCGCTACCCTGATCTGTCTAATCTACTCCTCTACCCTGATCTGTCTATTCTCCTCCTCTACCCTGATCTGTCTATTCTCCTCCTCTACCCTGATCTGTCTATTCTCCTCCTCTACCCTGATATGTCTATTCTCTGATCTGTCTAATCTACTCCGCTACCCTGATCTGTCTAATCTACTCCTCTACCCTGATCTGTCTATTCTCCTCTCCTACCCTGATCTGTCTAATCTACTCCACTACCCTGATCTGTCTAATCTACTCCTCTACCCTGATCTGTCTATTCTCCTCCTCTACCCTGATCTGTCTAATCTACTCCACTACCCTGATCTGTCTAATCTACTCCCCTGATCTGTCTATTCTCCTACCATGATCTGTCTATTCTCCTCCTCTACCCTGATCTGTCTAATCTACTCCGCTACCCTGATCTGTCTAATCTACTCCTCTACCCTGATCTGTCTATTCTCCTCTCTACCCTGATCTGTCTAATCTACTCCACTACCCTGATCTGTCTAATCTACTCCTCTACCCTGATCTGTCTATTCTCCTCTCTACCCTGATCTGTCTATTCGCCTCCTCTATCTGATCTGTCTATTCTCCTCTACCCTGATCTGTCTATTCTCCTCCTCTACCCTGATCTGTCTATTCTCCTCTACCTCTGTCTATTCTCCTCTACCCTGATCTGTCTAATCTCCTCCTCTACCCTGATCTGTCTATTCGCCTCCTCTATCATGATCTGTCTATTCTCCTCCTCTACCCTGATATGTCTATTCTCCTCTCCTACCCTGATCTGTCTATTCTCCTCTACCCTGATCTGTCTATTCTCCTCTACCCTGATCTGTCTATTCTCCTCCTCTACCCTGATCTGTCTATTCTCCTCTACCCTGATCTGTCTATTCTCCTCCTCTACCCTGATCTGTCTATTCTCCTCTACCTTGATCTGTCTATTCTCCTCTACCCTGATCTGTCTATTCTCTTCTACCCTGATCTGTCTATTCTCCTCTCCTACCCTGATCTGTCTAATCTACTCCGCTACCCTGATCTGTCTAATCTACTCCTCTACCCTGATCTGTCTATTCTCCTCTCTACCCTGATCTGTCTAATCTACTCCACTACCCTGATCTGTCTAATCTACTCCTCTACCCTGATCTGTCTATTCTCCTCCTGATCTGTCTACCCTGATCTGTCTAATCTATTCTCCTCTACCCTGATCTGTCTATTCTCCTCCTCTACCCTGATCTGTCTATTCTCCTCCTACCTATCCTCCTCTACCCTGATCTGTCTATTCTCCTCCTCTACCCTGATCTGTCTATTCTCCTCTATCATGATCTGTCTATTCTCCTCCTCTACCCTGATCTGTCTATTCTCCTCCTCTACCCTGATCTGTCTATTCTCCTCCTCTGTCTATTCCCTGATCTGTCTATTCTCCTCTACCATGATCTGTCTATTCTCCTCCTCTACCCTGATCTGTCTATTCTCCTCTACCCTGATCTGTCTATTCTCCTCCTCTACCCTGATCTGTCTATTCTCCTCCCTTGATCTGTCTATTCTCCTGATCTGTCTATTCTCTTCTACCCTGATCTGTCTATTCTCCTCCTCTACCCTGATCTGTCTATTATCCTCCTCTACCCTGATCTGTCTGTTCTCCTCCTCTACCCTGATCTGTCTATTCTCCTCTACCCTGATCTGTCTATTCTCCTCCTCTACCCTGATCTGTCTATTCTCCTCTATCCTGATCTGTCTATTCTCCTCTACCCTGATCTGTCTATTCTCCTCTTCTACCCTGATCTGTCTATTCTCCTCTCATACCATGATCTGTCTATTCTCCTCCTCTACCCTGATCTGTCTATTCTCCTCTTCTACCCTGATCTGTCTATTCTCCTCTTCTACCCTGATCTGTCTATTCTCCTCCTCTACCCTGATCTGTCTATTATCCTCCTCTACCCTGATCTGTCTATTCTCCTCCTCTACCCTGATCTGTCTATTCTCCTCCTCTACCCTGATCTGTCTATTCTCCTCCTCTACCCTGATATGTCTATTCTCCTCTCCTACCCTGATCTGTCTAATCGACTACGCTACCCTCTGTCTAATCTACTCCTCTACCCTGATCTGTCTATTCTCCTCCTCTACCCTGATCTGTCTAATCTACTCCACTACCCTGATCTGTCTATTCTCCTCCTCTACCCTGATCTGTCTATTCTCCTCCTCTACCCTGATCTGTCTATTCTCCTCTACCCTGATCTGTCTATTCCCTGATCTGTCTATTGTCCCTTCCTACCCTGATCTGTCTATTATCCTCTGATCTGTCTATTCTACCCTTCTGTCTATTCTCCTCCTACCCTGATCTGTCTATTCTACTCATCTACCCTGATCTGTCTATTCTCCTCCTACCCTGATCTGTCTATTCTCCTCTTCTACTCTGATCTGTCTATTCTCCTCTCTACCCTGATCTGTCTATTGTCCTCTCCTACCCTGATCTGTCTATTGTCCCTTCCTACCCTGATCTGTCTATTATCCTCCTCTACCCTGATCTGTCTAATCTACTCCTCTACCCTGATCTGTCTATTCTCCTTTCTACGCTGATCTGTCTATTCTACTCATCTACCCTGATCTGTCTATTCTCCTCCTCTACCCTGATCTGTCTATTCTCCTCCTCTACCCTTCTGTCTATTCTCCTCCTCTACCCTGATCTGTCTATTCTCCTCCTCTACCCTGATCTGTCTATTCTCCTCCTCTACCTTGATCTGTCTATTCTCCTCCTGTCACGTTCTGACCTTTATTTCCTTTGTTTTGTATTTATTTAGTATGGTCAGGGCGTGAGTTGGGTGGGCAGTCTATGTTTGTTTTTCTATGTTTTGGGGTATTTCTATGTTTCGGCCTAGTATGGTTCTCAATCAGAGGCAGGTGTCATTAGTTGTCTCTGATTGAGAATCATACTTAGGTAGCTTGGGTTTCACTGTGTGTTTGTGGGTGATTGTTCCTGTCTCTGTGTTTTGCACCAGATAGGGCTGTTTTTGGTTTTCCACGTTTGTTGTTTTGTAGTGTTCATGTTTATCTGTGTTAATTAAATATGAATCAAAATAACCACGCCGCGTTTGGTCCTCCTCTACTTCACCACAGGAAAACCCTGACACCTCCTCTACCCTGATATGTCTATTCTCCTCTCCTACCCTGATCTGTCTAATCTACTCCGCTACCCTGATCTGTCTAATCTACTCCTCTACCCTGATCTGTCTATTCTGTCTATTCTCCTCTACCCTGATCTGTCTATTCTCCTCTCTACCCTGATATGTCTATTCTCCTCTCCTACCCTGATCTGTCTAATCTACTCCGCTACCCTGATCTGTCTAATCTACTCCTCTACCCTGATCTGTCTATTCTCCTCTCCTACCCTGATCTGTCTAATCTACTCCGCTACCCTCTGTCTAATCTACTCCTCTACCCTGATCTGTCTATTCTCCTCCTCTACCCTGATCTGTCTAATCTACTCCACTACCCTGATCTGTCTAATCTACTCCTCTACCCTGATCTGTCTATTCTCCTCTCCTACCCTGATCTGTCTAATCTACTCCTCTACCCTGATATGTCTATTCTCCTCTCCTACCCTGATCTGTCTAATCTACTCCGCTACCCTGATATGTCTATTCTCCTCTCCTACCCTGATCTGTCTAATCTACTCCTCTACCCTGATATGTCTATTCTCCTCTCCTAACCTGATCTGTCTAATCTACTCCTCTACCCTGATCTGTCTATTCTCCTCCTCTACCCTGATCTGTCTAATCTACTCCACTACCCTGATCCGTCTAATCTACTCCTCTACCCTGATCTGTCTATTCTCCTCTCCTACCCTGATCTGTCTAATCTACTCCTCTACCCTGATATGTCTATTCTCCTCTCCTACCCTGATCTGTCTAATCTACTCCACTACCCTGATCTGTCTAATCTACTCCTCTACCCTGATCTGTCTATTCTCCTCCTCTACCCTGATCTGTCTATTCTCCTCCTCTACCCTGATATGTCTATTCTCCTCCTCTACCCTGATCTGTCTATTCTCCTCCTCTGCCCTGATCTGTCTATTCTCCTCTACCCTGATATGTCTATTCTCCTCTCCTACCCTGATCCTGATCTGTCTAATCTACTCCTCTACCCTGATCTGTCTATTCTCCTCCTCTACCCTGATCTGTCTAATCTACTCCACTACCCTGATCTGTCTAATCTACTCCTCTACCCTGATCTGTCTATTCTCCTCCTCTACCCTGATCTGTCTATTCTCCTCTACCCTGATCTGTCTATTCTCCTCTACCCTGATCTGTCTATTGTCCCTCCTACCCTGATCTGTCTATTATCCTCCTCTACCCTGATCTGTCTAATCTACTCCTCTACCCTGATCTGTCTATTCTCCTTTCTACCCTGATCTGTCTATTCTCTCATCTACCCTGATCTGTCTATTCTCCTCCTCTACCCTGATCTGTCTATTCCTCTGATCTGTCTATTCTCCTCTTCTACCCTGATCTGTCTAATCTGTCTACTGTCCCTTCCTACCCTGATCTGTCTATTATCCTCCTCTACCCTGATCTGTCTAATCTACTCCTCTACCCTGATCTGTCTATTCTCCTTTCTACCCTCTGTCTATTCTACCCTGATCTGTCTATTCTCCTCCTCTACCCTGATCTGTCTATTCTCCTCCTCTACCCTGATCTGTCT